>NC_091471.1:232333606-232469437 GCF_036971445.1 Narcine bancroftii | reverse complement strand
ACTCGACTGAGGAGTATGGAGTCTCCAGGGTTCTGGACCAGGACAGACCTCACCAGCTCACCAACTCCATAGTGACCGTGAAGGTAAATGGAGATTCCACTAAATGCCTAATTGACACAGGTTCTACTGAAAGCTTCATAAACTCACGGACTGTGCAAAAATACAACCTGAAGATGTATCCTTCTAATGACCACATATTTCTTACGTCTCATTCGCATTCTACTCAGGTACAACAACATTGTATAGCATCACTTGTCGTTTGAAGGAAGGGAGTTCTGTAAATTTCGCTTGTATATTCTTAATGAATTGTGTGCTCCGGTGTTGTTGGGTCTGGACTTCCTGTGTCACCTTAAAAGCATGACCTTGGAGTATTCTGGTCCCCTCCTCCCTGTAACAGTTCAGAACAGAAGGCCCCTAAAACCAGAACCCACATGCAGCCTCTCCACACTAAATATCGACCCCCCCTCCTCTCTTCCCGAATCTGTCCTCAGATTCCAAGCCCATTGCTACTAAGAGAAGGAGGTACAGTGCAGCAGACTGAGAATTTATAAAGTTGGAGACTCAACGTCTGCTGGAAGAAGGTATCATCGAACCTAGCAAGTCCAGGCATGTAATTGACTATAGCCAAACTATTAATTGGTACACACTCCTGGACACATACCCCCTCCCTCGTATTTCGGATATGATGAATGATATCGCGCAGTATTGGGTCTATTTGACCCATCGACCTGAAAGCTGCCTATCACCGCTGCCAATCTGTTCTGGACCGTCCACATATGGCATTTGAAACAAATGGTCATCTCTATCAATTCCAGAGTGTCCCTTTCGGTATTACTAATGGGGTTTCTATCTTCCAGAGGCAGATGGACAGAATGGTGAATGAGTATGGGTTGAAGGCTACCTTCCCCTACCTCGATAATGTCACCATCTGTGGCCACACCTTGGAAGACCATGATGCCAACTCCAGAGTTTTCTCCACGCGGTGAAAGCCCTGAACCTCAAGACTAAATGTCTGGCTATCCTTGGCTACGTGGTGGAGAATGGCATCATCCGATAGGATGCACCCCCTGTTATAGCTCACCATTCCCAGGACCACAAAGGCTTTGAGGAGATGCCTGGGGTTTTTCTCATATTATGCACAGTGGATCCCTCAAAGCACTGATAAGGTTCACCCTCTCTTAAAAGCCACTAAATTCCCCCTCTCGGCAGAAGCCCAAACGGCTTTCAACTACCTCCGGAACCACATTGTGAAAGCTGCCATGCAAGCGGTGGAAGAGAATGTACTTTTCCAAGTGAAAAGAGACACTTCGGACGTAGCCCTGGCCGCTACCCTCAACCAGGAGGGCAGGTCGGTTGCATTTTCTTCACAGAAATTACAAGGCCACGAGCTCCGGAACCCATCGGTGGAAAAGGAGGCTCAAACCATTGTAGAAGCCACAAGGCACTGGAGACACTACCTGGCTGGTAGATTTACACTCCTCACTGACCTGCCCTCTGTCGCATTCATGTTCAATAATGTCAAGAGGGGCAAAATCAAGAATGACAAGATTGCTGGGTGGAGGGTTGAACTCTCCACCTACAATTATGACTTTGGCTATCAGCCAGGAGCCCTTAATAACCCTCCAGATGCCTTATCCAGAGGAAGCTGTGTCTCTGCACAATGAGCTTTGCCATCCAGGGGTCACCCGCATGGATCATTTTGTCAAGGCGTACAATCTGCCTTACTCCATGGAAGACGTCAGGGAAATGATCAGGTCTTGCCAAGTCTGTGCGGAGTGCAAGCAGCACTTCAATCGGCCCACAGAGATGCACCTGATTGAGTCATCCCGGCCTTTTGAATGGCTCAGCATCGATTTTATGGGATCTCTCCCCTCCACGAATGGGAACACCTTCTTCCTCTCTGTCACTGATGAGTACTCCCGCTTCCCGTTTGCCATTCCATGCCCAGACACGTCCACCTCGTCAGATATGAAAGCCCTAGACTCCATTTTCACCCTGTCCAGGTATCACAGCTATACTCATAGCAACCAGGGCTCATCCTTTATGGGTGACGAGTTAAGTCACTTTCTGCCGGTGAGGGGCATCGCGTCCAGCAGGATTACTAGCTACAACCCCCCGGGGGAATAGGAAGGTTGAAAGGAGACCACCACGGTCTGAATGGCTGTCAATCTGGCCCTAAAGTCAAAAGGTCTTCCAACCTCGCGCTGGCAGGATATCCTCCCCATGGTACTCCACTCCATCCGGTCCATACTATGTATAGCAACCAACGCTACTCATGAGCTCCTATTCACTTTCGAAAGAAGGTCAGCATCGGGAATTACACTCACAATCTGGCTCACCACTCCTAGTCCAGTCCTTCTTAGGAAGCACATGAGGAGAAGCAAGACCGACCCCCTGGTGGAGAGGGTGAAACTGCTCTATGCCAATCCAACATTCGCCTATGTGGAGTACCTGGATGGCAGGGAGGACACCGTCTCCATCAGGGACCTGGCACCCACTGGAATAGAGGGTTCGTTGCCTCAGGTGCCCTGTGAGCCACGGAGCTCATTCTTGCCACCCCCAGCCAAGGCCTCGGGGGATCCGGTTCAGGAGGAAAGTGCACCACCCTCCATCGTCGAGCTGGAGACCTAGCCCACCTCTCCTCCCTCACAAGGGGACCAGGAGACCCAAGGAGTCCAAGGCCCCCCAGAGCTAAGGCACTCCACCAGGATCTCCAGACCCCTGGACCGCTTAAATTTGTAAATAACTATATATTTTTTTAAACCACTTGTTTCTGTACCCATGTTCTCTGTCACAGACCCTAAATTCTACAGGAAGGGGTGAATGAAGTGAACTGAGATTCACTGGTAGGGTGTTGTACTGATGGCTGGCCCCGCCTCTTGGCTTCACTCTCATCTGCCCACATATTTCCCTGGTTTCCCGCCTAAACCCAGGACCCTTCTGAAGGTGACTGCGAAACTCTACCCATAGTTATGAGCCAATCAAAGCGTTTGTTCTCCCTTCAGTCGTGAGAGCTTTTATTCACGCTACAAGTTGGCGGCCGGTTACTAGTGGTGTTCCGCAGGGGGTCGGTGTTGGAGCCGCTTCTTTTTACAATGTATATCGATGATTTAGATTGTGGATTAAATGGTTTTGTGGCCAAATTTGCAGATGACACCAAGGTAGGTGGTAGAGTACGAAGTGCAGAAGAAATCGAAAGCTTGCAGAGAGACTTGGACAGTTTAGGAGAATGGGCGAAGAAATGGCAGATGAGATATGATGTGGAGAAATGTACAGGCAGATTATTATTTGGATGGGGAGAAAATTCCAACCTCAGACCTACAAAGGGATTTGGGGGGGGTCCTCGTGCAGGATATCCTGAAAGTTGATCGTCAGGTTGGATCGGCAGTAAAGAAGGCGAATGCTATGTTGGTATTCGTTTCAAAGGGGAATAGTGTAGAAGGGTAAAGAGGGGTTGATGAGACTCTATGGGGCACTGGGGAGACCTCACTTGGAGACTGTGTGCAGTTTTGGGCCCCATATCTTAGAAACGATAGAGCAAGGTTGGTGAGGGTACGGAGGTTTACCAGAATGATTCCGGGAATGAGAAGAATAACATATGAGGATCACTTAGCAGCTCTTGGACTCTATTCATTAGACTATAGAGGGGATCTCAAAAAAACATTTTGAATAGTGAATGGATTGGACAGAGTGGATGGAAATAAGATGTTTCCCCATTGGATGATTCCAGGACAAGGTGGCACAGTCTTGGAATTAAAAAGTACTAATTTAGAACAGAGATGAGGAGAAATTTCTTTAGCCCAGAGGGTCGTGGATTTGTGGAATTTATTGCTAATGCAGCTGTGGAGGCTGGATCATTGGGGAATGTAAAGGGGAAAATTATAGGTATCTAATGAGTCGGGGTATCGTGGGATATGGGGACAAGGCCGGTACTTGGAACAGTTTAGCTCAGGGAGGTTTCACGGTGTAGACCCGATGGGCCAAATGGCCTGCTTCTCTTGTGATCTTACAACCCTGTCCCACCTGAGACACCACTTTCAGGGAATATATCTGTATCCCCGGATCCCAACCATTCACCACGGATGTCCAACCTTGGATTGTCCTTCCAAAATGAAAATCCAACCTACATTTACTCTGTCTACTCCCCTCAAATCTTCCCTCACTCTCTGATGCTCCAAGATGTAAATGCCGAACCTGGCTACCCTTTCACTAGTTCACCTGGCACTCTCACCCCGAGACACAGAGACCTTCATGGTGGGGGCTGGAGGCGGGGAGTGGTGGGGGGATGGGAGGGCGAGGTGGGAAGCGTAAATCCATCCGAGGATTGTTCATTCACTGTTTGTTCCTTTGCAGGTGGGGGCGTGGATTTGGGCTGCTAGCAGGAGTCTTGGGGCACGACAGCATCCTGAACCTGCCCAACAGCGTGTTTGGCCTCTTCTTCTACCTTCTCCAGCTTCTGCTTGGTAGGTCAGGGTGGGGGCTCGACCAGGGTTGGGGAGGGGGGCCGGGTAGAGAGAGACAGAGGGCGGAGACAGACAGAGAGAGAGGGGGAAAGAGGGGAGAGATAGTGAGAAAGAGGGGGATAGAGAGACTGAGGGTGGAGAGGGAGATAAGGAGGTGAGAGGGTGGAGAGAGAAAGAAAGCGAGACTGAAAGGGAGGTGAAGTGAGGGGGGGAGAGAGAGGGAAGGGGAGAGAGCCAGAGAGAGGGCAGAAAGAGAGTTGGAGAGAGAGAGAGAGTGAAAAGAGAAAGAGAGATGGGGAAAGGGGGGAGAGAGAGAGAGAGGGAAGGAGCGACACTGGTCAGTGTACAGATATCCCCCTGAGAGAGGGGGTTGTAGAGACCCTGGTCAGTGTACAGATATCCCCCTGAGAGAGGGGGACCGAAAGACCTCAGTCAGTGTACAGACACAAAGACCCCAGTCAGTGTACAGATACACCCCTGAGAGATGGGGACGGAAAGACACCAATCAGTGTACAGATATCCCCCTGAGAGAGGGGGGGACGGAGAGGCACTGGTCAGTGTACAGATACACCCTGAGAGATGGGAATGGAGAGTCCCTGGTCAGTGTACATATATCCCTCTGAGAGAGAGGGACAGGATGGAGAGATGGATCCGACGAGAAGGGTAATGGCTTCCCATCTGCAGGTCAGATGCAGAGCGCTGCTGCGTCGATGGTTCTCCTTGCCACCTCAGTCATGTCGCTGGTTGGCTCCGTCTATCTTGCTTACATCCTGGTCTTCGCCCTCCACGACTTCTGCCTCGTCTGCGTCACAACCTACATCCTCAACTTCCTGCTCTTCATCCTTAACTACCGATGGAGGGTGCATCTTCGCTCCAGCGGGAGGCAGGGGAAGGACAAGCCAGAGTGACCGGAGTGGAGGGAGGGAACGGGTGGACGGAGGTGGGTGGCTGACCGGAGCATGTTCTACCCCCATCTCGCCTATCCGAGGCTCTTGTTGCCATTTTCCCCCCCCCCCCCTATCCACGAGGGGTGCTGTCGTACCACCTCCAGTCCTCAAAGTGGCACTGCAGTTCTCCTCCTGGACACAACCCTGCTGCAGATCCCCCTCCCAGGCTAGAGATAGCCCTGCAGCCCCATCTCTTCTACATGTGGTTGCCCTGCTGCAGTTCCCCCTCCTGTCCTGGAGGTGATGGTGCAGTCCCTCCTGTCCTGGAAACAGCTCCGCTGCAGTTTCCCCTCCTGTCCCGCAGCTAGTGCTGCAGCTGTCTCGTTCTGTCCTAGAGATAGCCCTGCTGCAGTTCCCTGTCCCTTCCCTGAAGTGGAGTTGTTGCTGTCCTTCCAGTTCCTGAGGTGGCATTGAAGACCCTCCTGTCCTGGAGGTGGCGATGCAGTACCTCTCCAGTTCTGTAAGGCATCTTCCCTGCCTGTAGGGGGCTCTGTAGTTCCCCCACCGCCACAACTTGGAGGGATACTGCAGTTACCTTCTCCCTCCCTGCCTGTCGTGGGCGCTGCAGCACCTCCTCCCTGCCTGTAGGAGGCACTGCAGCCTCCCCCTTCCTGTAGGGGGTGCTGCAGCCACCTCCTCTCATTTTGAGGGGGTGAATCAGAGCAGAGGGTGAGAGACGGATAGAGGTGTTTCCCCTCCCCCACCAATCCCCCTGCCCAGCACTCGCCCTCAACACCCAGCCCCTCCCTCCCTCTCTCCACCTCCTCCTGCCTCCATCCCTCCCTCTCTCCAACCATCCCTCCCTTCTTCCTTCTCCTCCCTCCCTTCCCCACCTCTCCTTCCCTCGCCCCCTTCCCTCTCCACCCCTCCCCCTTCCCTCTCCACCCCCTCCCTCCTGAAAATAATGTTGGTTTGAACATTCTGTCTGTGCCAAATAAACATTTTATGGAATCGCTGCAAATTAAATGCACATTTATACAGAACCGTCTCTCCCGCTACCTTTCTTCGTCTCCCCGCTCATCCCGCGGTGGGGGTGGGGTGGTGAACTGGGTACGGAAGGGGACACACTTTGACCAGAGGGGAGATCTTCCAACAGGGAAGGAGAGCGGTGAGGGAGGTGGAGGGGGGGAGGGGAGAAGGAGGGAGGAAGGGGCAGGGAGGAGGAGAGGAGGGAGGGAGGGGCAGGGGAGGAGGAGAGGAAAGGGCAGGGAGGAGAGGAGGTGGAGAGGAGGGAGGGAGGGGCAGGGCAGGAGAGGAGGGAGAAATGGACAGGGGCAGGTGGAGAGGAGGGAGGGAGAAAGGGGGAGACAGGAGGAGGGCAGGAGAGTGGGGAGGTGGAGAGGAGGGTGGGGGGGTGGAGTGATGAAGAGAAATGGTGAGTCATGCATTGATGGAGGTGGGGAGAAGGGGTTGAGGGAAGGAGGAGGGTCATAAGGGAAGGCTGAGGAGGGAGAGGGGTGAGGGACAGAGGGTAGAGAAAGGATGAGGGAAGGAGGTGGTGGGCAAGGGGTTCAGGAAAGGCAAGAGGGAGGGGTGGAGGAAGGAGAGGGGAAGAGGGGAGCAGGGTGGTAGAAAGGAGGTGGAGAGGGGTAGGAGGGGTGAAGAAGAGGGATGGAAGGATGAAGAGGAGGGATAGAAGGATGAAGGGGAGTAGAGAGAGGGTGGAGTAGAAAGAAGAAGGGTTGGAGGGGTGATGGATGGAGTGGTGGACAGAGGGGAAGGAAGCAAAGATGGTGGCGGAGGCTTGGAGGAGGGAGTAAGTGGGATGAGGGAGGGGTGTAGGGGAGAGACAGCAGAAGGGGAGGTGGGAGAGGGGATGAGTGGAAGGGGAAGGAGGGAGGGGAGGAATGTGAGGGAGGCTGGAGTGGAATGAGGGTGATTGAAGGGAGGGAGAACGGTGGGAGGGAGTGTGTTTTGTGCAGATAGGCCTCGGCCCAGCTCCCTGGTCCACATACAACAGCAGGCGTGATGTCCCGGGATGAGAGGTGTTTGGCGGGACAGGTCAGGTAGCTTCAGCTGGGCCTTCGCCCTCATCCACGGCTTCCTCCAGCTTCTCCTTGAAGCCCCTCTTGAAGAAACCGACCTGTGGTGGGATGGAAAGGGATTAATCTTCCATCGTTCCCTCTCCCTTCTTGTAGGAGGCGCTGCAGCCCGCCTTTCTGTTTCTGCAGGGGGCACTGCGGTCCGCCCATCCCATCCAGCAAGAAACGGTGTAGTCTGCCCATCCCTTTCTGCAGGAGGCACTGCGGTTCCCCCACCCGTCTTGAAGAGGGCATTGCAGACCAACTCTTGCATCCTGAAGAGGGCGCTGTGGTTTCCCCCACCCATTCTCCAGGTGGCGCTGCAGTCCCCCCTCGCCACCTCCCCCCCTTGTCCTGCAGGGGATGCTGTGGTGTTAACTCCCATCCTCTGGGTGATGCTATTGTTCCCCCTCCAGCCCTGAAGGGGGCCCAGCGATGCACCCTCCTGTCCTACGTGGGGGGCTACAGTTTCCTCCTCCCACCCCTCCTAGGGTACTGCAGCTCCCCCTCCTGTCTGGCGGGCGGTGCGACAGATCCCCCTGCTGTCCTACAGGGGGGCACTGCGGTTGTGTCTCCCAGACTCAGAGCCGAGGTGAGAGCTGACCAATCATGCAGCACCATCCTCCTGGTCCTCACCTTGAAAAGGATGCCGGCGATGATGAGCAGCAGCAGGAACCCACCCACTGTACTGCCCACAATAATTGGCAGAAGATTGACCTCCAACACCAGCTCCACCATGGTGGTGACCTGCATAGGAAGACTCCGCATCAGATGGGGCAGGAGACCCATCTCTTTCCACAACAGGAAAAAAACCCCACTCCAGTCCCCTGCACCCCTCCCCATCTCTGTAACCCCTTCCAGTCCGCTTCGCCCCCACCCTGTCTCTGTAACCCTCTCCGGTCCCCTACACCACTCCCTGTCTCCATAACCCTCTCTGGTCTCCGTAACCCTCTCCAGTCCCCTACACCCCTCCCTGTCTCTGTAACCCTCTCCGGTCCCCTACACTCCTCCCTGTCTCTGTAACCCTCTCCGGTCCCCTACAACCCTCCCTGTCTCTGAACCCCCCCTCCGGTCCCCTACTCCCCTCCCTGTCTCTGTAAACTCCTCCAGTCCCCTACACCCCTCCCTGTCTCTGAACCCCCCCTCCGGACCCCTACTCCCCTCCCTGTCTCTGTAAACTCCTCCAGTCCCCTACACCCCTCCCTTTCTCTGTAACCCACTGTGGTCCCCTACACCCCTCCCTGTCTGTGTAACCCCCTTTGGTCCCCCACTCCCCTCCCTCTCTAAGTAACTCCCGTCGGTCCCCTACACCCCATCCTGTCTCTGTAACCCCCTCCGGTCCCCTGCACCCCTCCTTCCTCTGTAACCACCTCCAGTCTCCTAAACCTCTCCCTGTCTCTGCATACCCCTCCAGTCCCCTTCACCCCCTCCCTGTCTCTGTAACTGCCCCCCACCACCCCAGCCCACTACATCCCTCCCTGTCTCTGTAACTACCTCCGGTCTCCTAAACCTCTCTCTGCCTCTGTAAGCTCCTCCAGTCTCCTTTGCGCCCTTCCTGTCTCTGTAACCCCCTCCGGTCCCCTTCACCCCTCCCTGTCTCTGTAACCCCCACCGGTCCCCTCCCTGTCTCTGTAACCCTCACCGGTCCCCTCCCTGTCTCTGTAACCCCCACTGGTCCCCTCCACTCCTCCCTGTCTCTGTAAGCTCCTCCAATTTCCTTCACTCCCTTTCTGTCTCTGTAACCCCCTCCGGTCCCCTGCACCCCTCCTTCCTCTGTAACCACCTCCAGTCTCCTAAATCTCTCCCTGTCTCTGTATGCCCCTCCAGTCTCCTTCGTCCCCTTCCTATCTCTGTAACCCCCTCTGGTCCCCTAATACCCCTCCCTGTCTCTGTAACCCACCCCCCCCCCCGGCCCACTACATCCCTCCCTGTCTCTGTAAGCCCCTCCAGTCCCCTTTGCCCCCTTCCTGTCTCTGTAACCCCCCCCGGCCCACTACATCCCTCCCTGTCTCTGTAACTACCTCCGGTCCCCTACACCCCTCCATGTCTCTGTAACCCCCTGCTCTGTTTCAGTTTCACCTGTGCCTTTTTGAACCGATTTGTTGCCTGTGACACGTGGATGTACTTTTTATTATTGTAATCGACAGCAGAATGTGTCACCAACTCAAATTCTTGCGGTTCAACCTGTTGCAGGATAAAAATGATCCATCAAATCACCCCATGGAGATGCTTCCCTCCCTGCTCACCGTCCCCTCCCCCCAACCTCACCCTCCCCTTCCTCCCTTCTCACTGTCCCCTCCCTCTTCACCGCCCCCTTCCTCCCCCTTCACCGCCCCATCCCTCCCCTCCCTCCTCACTGTCCCCTCCCTCCCTGCTCACTGTCTCTTTCCACTGTCCCCTTCCTCCCTCCTCACCATCCCCTCCCTCCCTCCTCACTGTCCCCTACCTCCCTGCTCAGTCTCCTTCCACTGTCCCCTCCCTCCCTCCTCACTGTCCCCTCCCTCCCTCCTCACCGTCCCCTCCCTCCCTCCTCACCGTCCCCTCCCTCCCTCCTCACCGTCCCCTCCCTCCCTCCCTCCTCACCGTCCCCTCCCTCCCTCCGCACCGTCCCCTCCCTCCCTCCGCACCGTCCCCTCCCTCCCTCCTCACCGTCCCCTCCCTCCCTCCGCACCGTCCCATCCCTCCCTCCTCACCGTTCCTGGATTTTTCCAGACGATTTTCCCAGTGATATTGAACGTTGGCTGTTCCTTGTACCTCAGGAGTTGGATGGTGCAGATGAACACCGCAGTGGTGGACACGTTGTAACTCTGCCAGTGGAGAGAGGGGCATGAGTGAGAGGTGGTGGGTGGGGAGGTGTGAGAAAGAGAGATGGAGAAAGGGGGTGGGGGGGAGAGAGAGTGGAGAGAGAGCGGGTGATAGAGTTGGAGAGGGGAGGAAGAGAGGGGATGAAGAGAGCAGGAAGAGAGAGGGTAGAGGAGGAAGAGGGGCGAGAGAGGAGTAGGGGAGAGGTAGGGGACGGATAGTGGAAGGTGGGGCAGTGAAGGGGTTCAAATTCAGGAATCCCTGCACTGTTCACCACAGTTGTGGAGGAGAATGAGGGAGAGGGGGAGAGAGGGACAGAGGGCAGTGGAAGAGGGGGTGAGGTACCTTGGACAGGTTGAGGGCGCGGATCTGGCTTGGGTTCAGCGTCTGTGGGAGCTTCAGCCGATGGCACGATATTGGTCTGTCCTGGGGGGCAGAGGGGGTGAAGGGATGTCCTCACTTCCCTGCCCTCCCCTCTCCCTCCTCCCCCTCTCCTCCTCTGTCCCCCTTTCTCCCCCTCTCCTCCTCTGTCCCCCTTCCCTCTCCCCCCAACTCTCCCTCCCCTCTACTTCCCCCTTTCTCCCTTCTCCCTCCCTCCTCCCCTCTCTCTACTCCATCTCCTTCCACCCCTCCCCTCCCTCCGCTTCCCCTTCTTCCTTTCCCTCCCTCCCTTTCTTCCTCCACCCCCCTCCTCCCCTTTCCCCTCACCCATGAGGCGTTGAGTTGCACCCCGTCCCAACTCAGACCGGGCCGGATCACCACGGGCACGAGAAAGATGACCTGCACTTGAAGATTTCGCTGTCCGATGTTCTCTACCTGCCGGAGGGAGGGGAGGCCAGTTACTGGGGGGGGGGGGGGGGGGGGCGGCATTGCCATGGCAACTCACACCACAGCCGGTTATGAGGTGGCTTTGCTGTGTTCAGTTGCCAGGGTCCACATTGCCATGGAAATACCCTTGGGGCCTAGTCGCCATGTTTGGTTCTGAGGGTGTATTGCTTGGCATTTGTTATATAGTCAGGATAATGTGAACTAATTTGTAACTATGCAAGAATACACCCTCGTCACTGTAGTAACTGTAGTGCACCACTGTGGGCCGTATATATATGTATGTATGAACAGTGTCCTGAGATGATGAAAGACATCAGTAAGTAAAGTCTCTTCTGTTATTTGAATCTTGCATCTCTAAGTTATTGAAGAAGCTTCCCAAGCAACACAGAGACATAACATGGTGGCAGCGGTAGAAGAGAACAAGAATAAAGCCATACAATTGATTTTAAGTCACTGAAGGGAAAGAAGAGAAAAAACATTAATGAAAAAAATTGGCTGGAGCAGTAGCAGTTTACCCAGTGATGGACTGAGAGGCTGAAGACATTGTTGAATTGTTTAAAAAGCTTCAGCAGATGTGCAATTTAGCATTCAAAAGCTATTTAAAAAATGCAACAGCAGAGGAGAAGGTCAGTTATATACTTCTCTGGACAGGGGACGAGGCCGTGACTTATTTAACAGCTGGGAGCTTACAGAGGGGGAGAAAAATGACCCAGAGCAGATATTCGCAAAGTTTGCTTCTCACCTTGAACCCAGCTCTGATCATAGAATTAAACGTTTGTGGCGGTGCACATTCTCATGGCGGGGCAGCCATGCGGAAATGGCATTATCAGAGGTTTCTCTCTGACTCCAGGATCCCTTCCAGCGCGTGGCTTGGGCAGCGATTATGATGTCACAATGCACCAGGTGACTGAGCTCATGCTGCCCTTAAAGGGACGTCCTGAATATGAATAAAAAGTCATCAACAACCTTCGTTGTGGTAGCAGTGATTTCCTTCAGCTCCTGCAAGCACCACAGTGGTTACCTCAATGGGCCCAGATGTCTATCTTGTTCCAGTGAGTGATGGACGCAGCCGAGGTAAACGCAGTAGCCCTCAAACTCCCCACCCCCCCCCACCGCCTTCTGGCCCCATCGCCCACGGGCGTGGTTCGGGCAGGCGGAGACTCAATTCCACCTCTGCAACATCTCAGCCGATGCCACAAAATTTTACCACGTTGTGGCGCACTGGACCAGGACATGGCGGCGAGGGTGGACAACATCATTCACCAGCCACCAGCAGTGGGCAAGTATATCGCCTTCAAAACTCTACTCCTGGGGAAGTTTGACTTCACTCCCCAGCAGCGTGCTTCCAGGCTCTTATACCTGGATGGGTTAGGGGATCGCAGCCCCTCAGCCCTCATGGATGAAATGCTGGCCCCGGTGGAGGATCATGAACCATGTTTTCCACCAGATATTCCTTGAACAGATGCTAAAAGATATCCGGCTCCATCTGTCCGACTTTTCCGACCCCCGCTAGGCCGCAGCCCGGGCGGATGCCCTCTGGCGCGCAAAACAGGAGAACGAGGCAGCCTTCAGCCAAGTCTCCAAGCCAGAGCCTTGCCATCCGCAGGATACCCCCAAACACAAGCCGGAGGAAACCCAGTCAAAATGGTGCTTTTATCAACAGCGCTGGGGAGTGAAAGCCCGCAAGTGCCACCAGCCCTGCGACTTCCAGCCAGTCCTATGACTTCCAGGGGTACGGCCAGGCCAACCGCCGTTGATGGCTGCCACAGTTGGCCACGTGAACAGTCTTCTTTACATCACTGACAAGTCCATGGGCCACCGGTTCCTGGTGAACAAGGGGGCCAAGCTGAGTGCCCTCTGCACTACAGCGTTGGAAACTTGAACCTGGACCCCCGGTCCAACCCTGCGGGCTGCCAATGGTTCCACAATCAAGACCTATGGCACCCGTAGGGCACAGATACAGATTGCGGATGAAAAGTTCATTTGGAGATTCGTCCTGGCCTCGGTGGGCACCGCGCTGTTAGGGGCTGACTTCCTAAGGGCTCACGGTCTGCTGGTGGACATGAGGGGCAGGAGGCTGCTCAACGCCTGCACCTTTCACTCGGTATGCCTGGGCACGGCAGACGACAACAGACCCAAAATCGCTATCGTAGCCACCGCCACAGACAAGTTCGCTGAGATCCTCAGTGAGTTCCCTGCCAGCCTGGAGCCACGCTTCCATGAAAGGCCCACCGCTGCATGGGAGAGCCAGGCAGCTGCCACTGGAGAAGCTAAAACAGGCAGAATTCTCCAGGCTCCAGGAGCTGGGCATCATTCGGCGCTCTGACAGCGCTTGGGTGGCGCCACTGCACATGGTCCCGAGGTCATCAGGGGGTTGGAGGCCCTGCGGAGACTACAGACGTCTAAATGATGCCATGACTCCAGACAGGTACCCGATTCCCCCATATCCAGGACTTCATGACCAACCTCCACGGCGCGCAGTTCTTTTCAAAGGTCAATCTGGTGTGCGGATACCACCAGATCCCGGTCCACCCCGATGACATTGGAAAGACTGCCATCATCACCCCTTTTGGCTTGTTCGAATTCCTCCAGATGCCGTTCTAGTTGAAAAACGCAGCCTAGACGTAGCCAGCCTCAGCTGTAAAGAGCAGAAGGCCCATTTCCATACCCTGTTCACCCGGCTGGCAGAATTCAGCCTCATGGTCAACAAGGCCAAATGCCAGTTTGGGAAACAGACATTGCAGTTCCTGGGGCACACCATCTCAGCGTTTGGGGCAGCACCGGCACCGGAGAAAGTGGCAGCTGTCCAGCATTTTCCCAAATCCTCCTCCCTCAAGGGCCTGCAGGAATGAGTGGAAATGGTAAATTTTTACCATAGATTCATCCCCAATGCTGCCTGCATCATGCGCCCTCTTTTCGCGCTGATCGTGACGAAAGAGAAGACCCTGGCCTGGTCGGAGGAGGAGGACAAGGCCTTCGCTGAAACAAAACAGGCCCTCACAGAGGCAACTTTGTTGGTGCACCCGCGCCCGAAAGCACACACAGCGCTCTCGGTCAACGCTTCCGCCACGGCAGTCGGGGGAGTACTGGAACAGTGGCTGGATGGGCAGTGGTGACCGCTGGCCTTTTTGTAAGCAGTTACGGCTGTCGGAGCTTAAATACAGTGCATTTGACCGGGAGCTCCTGGCGCTGTACCTGGCCATCCGCCACTTCCGATACTTCTTGGAGGGCAGAACTTTCACCATTTTTACCGATCACAAGCCCCTCACCCAAGCACTGGCTATGGCCAAGGACCTGTGGTCAGCCAGGCAACAGCACCACCTGTCCTACATGTCCGAATTCTCTACAGGCATCCGGCACTGGGTGGGCAAGGACAATGTAGTCGCAGATGCGCTCTCCCGCCTGGCCATCAGCACGCTAGCTCCTGGCCTTGACTACGCGCAACTAGTTCAGGCCCAGCAGCACAACGCTGAAACTCAAGCTCTCCGGACCGCCATCTCAGGTCTTCAGCTCGAGGATATCCAGCTTCCTGACTCCACCCAGCCATTCCTCTGCAACACCTCCACCGTCTCACCGCGCCCAGTAGTCTCACAGGAGTGGAGGCTTGGGTCATCAGCTCTATCCACGATCTCGCCCACCCCTCAGTAAAACCTAACATGCATATGGTGGCATAGCAATTTGTCTGGCATGGCCTCAAGAAGAAGGTGGCAGCGCTAACCCGCAACTGCATCAGATGCCAGACGTCTAAAGTCCACAGGCACACGTAGGACCGTTCAACATTTCGGCTCGACAACGCGGAGGTTCCAGCATATCCATGTGGATGTCGTGGGCCCCTTGCTGGTGTACAGGGAGTCGCGGTACCTGTTTACCGTAGTGGACAGAGCAACCAGGTGGCCAGAAGCCATCCCGGTAGGTGAGGCGTCAGCGGAGACCTGTGCTAGAGCCCTGGTCAGCCAGTGGATTGCTCGTTTCGGTGTGCCGGCTCACATCCCGAGCGACAGAGGGGCCCAATTTACCTCCGCACTATGGTCGCAGCAAGGTTTTTAGGGGCAACACTGCACCACACCATGGCCTACCACTCACAGTCTAACGGGTTGGTAGAGAGGTTCCACTGACACCTGATGGCAAGACTTTCCGGTCCCGACTGGGTGGACAAGTTGCCTTAGGATCAGACGGCGCCCAAGGAGGACCTGCAAGCCTCATCAGCAGAAATGGTTTATGGCGCGCCACTCTCCCTGCCAGGCAAATTCTTCGGCTCAGAGGCCGAGACGACGCACAATGAAGGTGAGTGGCTCGCAGACATCCATAAATGACTGGGCAACCTAACCCCGCTGCCCCAT
This sequence comes from Narcine bancroftii, assembly GCF_036971445.1. Lineage (NCBI taxonomy): Eukaryota > Metazoa > Chordata > Chondrichthyes > Torpediniformes > Narcinidae > Narcine > Narcine bancroftii. Next base: position 232,454,036 of record NC_091471.1, on the reverse strand, counting down.
CACACCATGGCACCCGACCATCCCATCAAATGAAAGATCGGAATGTGGCGTAATTTGTGTTCATCCAGAGAGGACCACAGTGGGCCCCACTGCAGCGCCCATACGAAGGGCCATACAAGGTTCTCCGGCGGTCAGGTGGGGGACTTTTACTTTAGATGTGGGGGGCAGGGAAGAACTGTTTACTGTGAACTGCTTAAAAGCTGCTCATTTGGACTTATCACAGCCGGTGCAGATGGTCGCACCCAAGTGCCGGGGCCAGCTGCCAAAGCAACAGGACGCGTAGCTGGTTCTGGTGGGGGTTGTGTGGCAGCGCACATCCTCATGGTGAACCGGCCCCGCTTGTATCGCCACGTGGTGAGGCAGCCATGGGGAAATGGCATCGTCAGAGGGCAGTGATTATGATATCACAATGCACCAGGTGACTGAGCTCCTGCTGCCCTTAAAGGGGCGTGCTGAATTTGAGTAAAAACAGTCGTTAACAACCTTCGGTATGGTGGCTGTGATTTCCTTCAGCTCCTGGAATCGCCACACGTTATGAATTTCAAGGCTTAATGCAAGAGACTGATGAAACTGTTGATAACTTCCTCATCAGACTAAAAATTGCTGCTGCAAAATTCAGATTTAAGGGTATAGAGGAAAGATTAGTTGATCAACTAATGTGGGGGAGAGCCGATCCCAATGTGCAAAAGTCTCATAGGGAAAGAAGCTATAGACACAGCCAGAGCCTTTGAAGCCACGAGGACACAAATGAAATCCCTATCTATGCAGACCCCCCACAGCAAAGAGAAGGAAGGGTTGATACTAAAAAGAACACAATCAGAAAAGTGCAAACCTCTAAGACCTGCAGGAAGTCCGGCAGACAACCCCCCCTTCGATGACCAAAATAAATGTCCCACATACGGTTCTGAATGAAGAGCCTGTGGTAAAGCAAACCACTGGGCAAAGATGTGCAAGTCTAGTATGAAGAAAACACTAATACCAGTGAAGAAAAAAGACAAGAAGAAGATTCACCACATAAAAGAAACAACAATGAGGACTCGGACAATCCGATACTGGACATAGAATCCATACACCTTCACGAGATGTCGGGTGAGGTGAAAGAAAGAAGTGAATTGCACACAAGGATCCAAATACAGAGAACAATCCAGAACAAGTCTACGATATTTAACCTAAAGGTGAAGCAACGTCCTTCCACACAGACTCTACTGTCAGATGTTCCAAAAGGCAGTGCATTGGAAACAGCAAATATCTCATTAACAGCCTACGGTGGATCCATGATCAAGCAGCTAGGGAGAGCTATGATCAATGGCTGCCATAAGGGAAAGAACATACTCTCTACGTTCTACATGGTAGAAGCAGACGGACCAGCAATTCTAGGTCTGGATAGCTGCCGGGAGTTGCAGTTGATCTCTGTCAATTATGAGATCCAGACGAAGAAGATTTCCAAAAGGATCAACAGAAACACACAACAAAAAGAGGAAATGATTTCCACAGAAGTACCTTCCAGGCCGTGGCACACAGTGGGAGCAGACTTGTTCACCGAGAATCAAGACTGGTAATTTAATAGTTGTCTGTTACTATTCTAAGTTTCCATTTGTCAAAAGGGTGAAAGACCTGAGAGCGTCAACTATCACCTTAGAAATGAGAGCGCTTGAGGAGTCACGTGATGGAGTAGTGGCCGGACGGTGAACTCCAGCCCTCTCCAGAAAAGTTAGAAAAAACAAAGCAAAACACAAAGGCACAAAAATAAAAATCAAAGTAAAGTGAATATAAAGGTGGAAAGAAGATGGCGACGAAAAAAGAAAAGTCGAAACCAACAGTAAGAAGAGAGGAAGAGAAGACAACGGAAGATGAAGGAAAAGGCCTTACCTGTTCGAAGAGGCCCGCGGTGGAGAGAGAGACCCGCTCCCTCAGGTCGGTAGAATATGGACTACAAAAATGGCTCACTGAGCCGAGTAAAAGTGCGCAATCGCGCATGCAAAAAAACACACCGACGGGAGGGGTGACCAGCTGGGGAGTCGATTACACAGCCGGCAACGACAGCTGCAGAACACCTGCAGCAAGAGGAGAACACAGAGGACAACGAAAACAAGAAAGAAGAGAAGAAAAGGGCAACAAAGAAACAACAGATGGCCAACCCAGAGGAAGAAGACGAAGAGGAAGAGTACAGTGAAATAGAAGAAGAAGGGAAAGGCAAGATAAAGGATATACTTTCTCTTATTAAAGAATACATGGAGTCATTTAAAGAACGGCAAGCGCAAGAATTTAATGATTTAAGAAGAATAAACAATACAGAAGAGAAAATGAATAAAATAGATATGACATCAGAAATGGGAAAAAGAATGGACAAGGTGCAAGAACGAGAAGCAGCAGTAGAAATGGAGGTAGAGGACTTAAAAAAAGAAATTAGAGGAATCTAATAAAAAAGTTAAAGAGACGCAAGACCTGTTAGCTCAGAAAATAGATATAATGGAAAATTATAACAGAAGAAATAACATAAAGATAGTGGGCCTTAAGGAAGATGAAGAAGGCAAGAATATGAGAGAGTTTATAAAAGATTGGATCCCTAGGATCCTAGGATGTCCAGAACTACAGCAAGAAATGGAAATAGAAAGGGCACATAGAGCATTGGCCTTTAAACCACAATCACAACAAAAGCCAAGATCTGTTTTAGTAAAATTCCTAAGATATACTACAAGAGAAAAGGTACTGGAGAAAACAATGGAAAAAGTAAGAGAGGACAATAAGCCACTGGAGTACAAAGGGCAAAAAATCTTTATTTATCCAGATATAAGTTTTGAACTCCTGAAGAAGAGAAAGGAGTTCAATACAGCAAAGGCGATTTTATGGAAGAAAGGGTATAAATTTATACTAAAGCATCCAGCGGTATTGAAAATATTTATTCCAGGACAACAAAACAGACTATTCTCGGATCCAGAGGAAGCACGAAAATTTGCAGAACAATTACAAAATAGACTGAGAGATGAAGACGTGTAACGAGAGTACAAAAGACTGCGAACTAAAAAGACATAAGTTTTGAACTCCTGAAGAAGAGGAAGGAGTTCAAAACATCGAAAACGATCTTATGGAAAAAAACTATTCTCGGATCCAGAGGAAGCAAGGAAATTTGCAGAACAACTACAAAACAAACAGAGAGATGAAGACATGTAATAAGAGTAAAAATGACCACGATTTATATGCATGTGGGTAAAGAGGTATATGTGTGTATATGTATAATGTGCATACATGAATGTATCCGTATTTAGAGGAAAATATAGATAGTATAGACAAGAATTAATAAGGGAAGGAAAAGGAATAGAGGGAATTAAAAGAGTGACCTTTGTCACATATGAAAAGTGAAATCTTTTCTGGGGGGGATGGGTGGGGGGGTGTTACAGTCACTGCAAAATCAGCTGACGCTTGCGAGTGAATTCGCAAATCCAAATGGAGAGGGGAGATGTGGTTGTCCGACAAGGGATAAAGAACAACTCAGGAGGGGAAGGGGGGATTGGGGCTAAAGAAGTTTTAAATAGGAGAATAAGGAAAATGTTTGATGTTTTAGGAATGTTGTCTTATAAAGGATTCAAAACAAGAAAACAGAAATGGATAAGAAGGAAAGGTAATGATGGAGAAACGGAAAGGGAAGATAAACAAAGTATAAAATGGCTACGTTGAACTATATGACTTTAAATATTAATGGAATACATGACCAAATTAAAAGGAAGAAACTGCTAAATTTACTGAAAAAAGAAAAAATTGATATAGCATTTGTGCAAGAAACACATTTAACTGAATTGGAGCATAAGAAATTAAAGAGAGATTGGGTAGGACACGTAACAGCAGCATCGTATAATTCAAAAGCAAGAGGAGTAGCTATATTAATTAGTAAAAATGTGCCATTTAAAATAGAAGAGGAAATAATAGATCCAGCAGGGATGGATAAAATGTAATGATAAAATGTCAGATATATTCGGAGTTTTGGAATCTACTCAATGTATATTCACCTAACGAAGAAGATCAAAAGTTTATGCAAGATATCTTTTTGAAGATAGCAGATATGCAAGGGAACATATTAATAGGAGGGGATTTCAACTTGAATTTGGATTCAAATATGGACAAAACTGGGAAAAAAATTAACAGAAAGAACAAAGTAACCAAATTTATAATTAAATCGATGGAAGAAATGCAACTTTTGGATATATGGAGGAAACAACATCCAAAGGAAAAGGAATATTCATATTACTCGGCTAGACATAAAGCATACTCAAGAATAGACCTATTTTTGTTATCAGCTCGTATGCAAGATAGAGTAAAAAAAAACAGAATATAAAGCTAGAATACTATCGGACCACCTTAATATTGACAGTAAAGTTAGAGGACATCCCTCCAAGAATGTATAGATGGAGATTAAACCCCATGTTACTTAAAAGGCAGGATTTTAGAGAATTTATTGAAAAACAAATTAAAATGTATTTTGAAATAAATACGGAATCAGTGGAAGATAAGTTTATACTATGGGATGCAATGAAATCATTCATTAGAGGGCAAATAATAAGTTATATAACCAAGATGAAGAAGGACTATAATCAGGAAACAGAGCAGTTGGAAAGGGAAATAGTAAATATAGAAAAAGAATTAGTAATGAAGGAAGATATAACTAAAAGAAGAGAATTGGCGGATAAAAAAATAAAATATTAAACACTACAAACATATAAGGTGGAGAAAAATATAATGAAGACAAAACAGAAATATTATGAACTAGGTGAAAAAACGCACAAAATCCTAGCACGGCAGCTTAAGACAGAAGAAGCTAAGAAAATGATATTGGCATCAAGGAAAAATGATAAACAAATTACATATAATCCAAAAGAAATTAAGGAAAACTTTAGAGAATTTTATGAACAATTATACCGAACTGAAAACGAAGGGAAAGAAGGGAAAATAGATGAATTTCTAACTAAAATTGAACTACCAAAACTACAAATAGAGGAGCAAAATAAATTAACAGAGCCATTTGGAATAGTAGAAATACAAGAGATAATAAAAAAATTACCAAATAATAAGACACCAGGAGAGGATGGATTCCCTATAGAATTCTATAAAACATTTAAAGTCTTATTAATTCCGCCCCTCCTGGAAGTAATCAACCAGATTGATAAAACGCAAAGCTTACCAGATTCATGTAAAACAGCACAATAATTACAGTAATACTAAAGCAAGGGAAAGATCCACTCACACCAGCGTCATATAGACCAATATCTTTACTTAACACAGATTATAAGATAATAGCTAAATTATTAGCAAACAGATTAGCAGAGTATGTACCGAAAATGGTAAATCTAGACCAAACTGGATTTATCAAAAAAAGACGCACAACAGACAATATTTGTAAATTTATTAACTTAATTCATGCAGTACAAGGGAATAAAGCACCAACAGTAGCAGTTGCTTTAGACGCAGAGAAGGCCTTTGACAGAGTAGAATGGAATTATTTGTTCAAAGTATTGCAAAAATTCAGTTTACCTGAGAAGTATATTAATTGGATTAAAGCATTATATAAGGGACCATTAGCGAAAGTGACAGTAAATGGACATGTATCAAAGCAATTTAACTTAAGCAGGTCAACACGACAGGGATGCCCACTATCACCTTTATTGATTGCGTTAGCTATAGAACCACTAGCAGAAGTGATAAGAACAGAAAATAATATAAAAGGGATAAAAATAAAAGACAAGGAATATAAAATCAGTTTATTTGCGGATGATGTTACAGTGTACTTAACAGAACCAGAACTATCAATAAAAGAATTATATAAGAAATTGAAGGAATATGGAGAAGTGTCGGGTTACAAGATCAACGTAAATAAAAGTGAAGCAATGCCTATGAATGATGCGGATTTCTCAAAATTTAAGAAAGAATCACCATTTAGATGGCAAATGCAAGCAATAAGATACCTAGGTGTACAAATAAACAAAAATCTCGGACAACTATATAAACTCAATTATTATCCACTAATGAAAAAATTACAGGATGATTTAGAGCATTGGAAAGATTTACCATTAACACTAATAGGAAGGATAAACTGTATTAAAATGAACATTTTTCCAAGGATATTATACTTATTTCAGGCATTGCCAATACAACTGACAGAGAAATTCTTCAAGGAGTTAAAGAAAATAATAAGGAAATTTTTATGGAGAGGGGGGGAAACCGAGGATAGCACTAGATAAATTAACAGAATGGTATAAACAAGGAGGTTTACAACTGCCAAACTTTAAAAATTATTATAGAGCCGCACAATTAAGATACCTATCAGATTTTTATCAAACAAGGGAAAAGCCAGATTGGACTAGATTAGAATTAGATAAAATAGGGGAAAAGACACCTGAACACATATTATATAAGTGGGATGAAAAATTGGTACAACATAGAAGTTCTCCAGTATTACATCATCTACTCAATATTTGGAAGAAGTTTCATGTAGAAAGAAATAAAACAAATTATCAATTACCAAAACTAATATTGACGCAAAACAAGCTACTCCCTTTTACAATAGATAACCTTTCCTTTAGAGAATGGGAGAAAAAAGGGATTAAAAGAATAGAAAATTGTTTTTCAGGAAATAGATTATTATCCTTTGAACAAATGAAAGATAAATACAATATAACTCAAGATATAGCACTGGCATATTACCAATTGAGATCCTACTTGAAGGATAAATTAGGAAGCAGAGGGAAGTAACTTTGAATATGTGATTACAGATACAATGATAATCAAAAGATTTATAACAAATATGTATATTAAACTGCAAGAAAAGGAGAATGAGGAAACAAATGGTAAAACTAAACAAAAATGGGAACAGGATTTAAATATAAAGATAAAAAAGGAAACATGGGAGAAGTTATGCTCTGGAACGATGAGAAATACAATAAATACGAGGCTACGTATGATACAATATAACTGGATACACAGGCTATACATTACACCTCAAAAGTTAAATAAATGGGACCCAACAGTATCTGATAGATGTTTTCGATGTAAAAAAGAAATGGGAACAACAATTCATGCAATCTGGACATGTGAAAAAGTAGAAAAATTTTGGGAAGATCTCAATCAGATATTAAATAAAATAACAGAAAACAATATACCAAAGAATCCAGAGATCTTTCTCCTAAGTAACATAAAAAACAAAGAATTTGGAATTGATTTGGAAGATGCAGAAAAAAAATTTGTTAAGATACCTCTATCCGTAGCAAAAAAATGTATTATGTCAACCTGGAAATTGGAAGATAATTTGAAAATACAACAATGGTATATAGAAATGAATAAATGTATTCCATTAGAAAAAATAACATATAGTTTAAGAAATAATATTGAAATATTCGAACAAATATGGGAGCCTTATATTAAACACAATAGCGAAAACCTACCGGGGACAATCACTACCTAAGTTAACGGAAGGAAAAGGAAATGAAAAGAATGGACTCTGTGGAATTTCTGGTGTATTTTTATTGAATGACAACATTGTCTGACTGGTTTAATGTATCCTAGATTTTATACCTTAAATGGACGGGAGGGGGGGGGGAGGTGGGGAGGGTGGGAGGGGAGGAGGGAGAGAAAATGACATTGTATATGTGTGTAAAGGAAAAAATGTGTATCATGGTTAATGTGATTTATGGTGTGAAAAATAAAAAATTATTAAAAAATAAAAAGAAATGAGAGCGCTTCTCGCTGAACAAGGAATACTCGAGCAAGTAATATGTGACAATGGAACTCAGATTATATCACAAGAATTCTGAAAGGTGGCTGCAGAGTATGGGTTTGTTATCACTACATCATCCCCATACTACCCCAAAGGTCATGGGTTCACTGAAAGACAAGTGCAAACTGTGAAACGCCCACTAGTTAAGTGTCGCGAAAAAGACCCAGACCTAGCTCTTCTATCATTACGAGCAACACCTTTAAGGGCTGACGTGAAGTCCCTGACAACAGAACTTTTAACTGGTAGGGGATATAAAACAACTCTGCCAAGCAAAATACCCCCTCCAGAAGACGAGGAGGAAACCAGACGGAGACTGGCTGATGAGCGAGAAGGACCCCAGCTCTATGACAAACATGCACAAATATTGCCAGAACTCTTCAGAGGGCAGCATGTGCATATTCAGGAGCCCATGTTGAAAACATGGACCCCAGCAAAGGTCATCAGAGAAGCTGAGATACCAGGCTCATACATTGTCGAGACAGACTCTGGCCATCAGCTGAGGAGGAACAGAATTCACATCCGGCCATTGCAAGATGTGACAAAGCAGAAAGCTTTAATTCCAGCAAAGCCGGCAACACCGACATCAAGTGAAGAGACCACAACCACTAAAACCGAAACATCAACACAGCGGCTGTCAGGTGGAGCACAACAAGCTCCATTACCTACACGTGGACCAGCAACACAGAGCCCAATGGTCGCAGCCAAATCCACTAGATGGGGAAGTGAGATATTGATGCACGATCAATTACACAAAGACTGAAGTTACTGGAACTGAAGCCTTTTATTAGATCCAGATGAACGGCATCCCTTTGTGTTGCTTGGTTCACACTGACCCGGGGCTCGAACTGGGGGTAGGGTTATGGGACGTCGACCTTTATGGAGACAAAGGGGAGGAGTCACGAGCCGGCCAGTGAGAGCAGGGACGAACATATAAGTTCATGTCATTTACATACACAATAGTGGTTTCACCATACAGACTGTCACCATAGCAATAATCGATAGGGACTATTTTAAAATAGTTGTGTAAATAAACGAATGTACAAGTTCAGTCACTTAAGTTTCACTGAAAAGAATGTGATAAAGAACAGTAATTTTTTTTATCTTGAGAAGGAGGAATGTTATATAGTCAGGATAATGTGAACTATTTTGTAACTGCATAGGAATACGCCCTCCTCACTGTAGTGCACCACAGTGGGATGTATGTGAGTGTGTGTGAAAAGTGTCCTGAGATGGTGGAAGACATCAGTAAGTAAAGTCTCTTCTGTTATTTGAATCTTGCATCTTGAAGTTATTTAGGAAGCCTCCTGAGTAACAACAGAGACATAATAGCATTGTTGCCTTGTTATCCCTTGTAAACATGGGCCCATTGCCAGGCTGGGTTGCCGTGGTTAGGACCAAGCCTCACGAAGGCTGTTGCTACGACAACTTAGTAGGCCTTGTTCAGGACCTGTTGTTACTATGGTAAGTTACTTGGCCTTGCCCAGGGCTAGTTGTGGCTATTATGACAGAATATGTTGTGTTTATATTGTATATAGATCTGGGAAGATAAATTGTGGCAGGTTTTTTTTAGTGTCGGTCACATACAAACATTTCAAAACCATTTCATTTAAAATACTGGAGCTCTGCTCAAGCCAGACAGGCTGGCTCCGAGTGCCTTTGTAAAAACTTTGCAGAGTGCCCAAGGGACAGATGAATGAACTCGGAGGAGTAGTTCAGAGGGCTGCCTGGGAGGGCTGTTTGATTTTCTAAGAGGGTCATGTGGTTTTCGCAAGCAGAGAGGGAATTAAACCGACATTTCACTGAGAGAGAGAGAGAGAGAGAGAGAGAGAGAGAGAGAGAGAGAGAGAGAGAGAGATCAGTGTTGCAGTTTTACAGTCAGCAGCAGCAGCTGGGACTGAAACAGGACAAGCTGGCAAGCTTGTGGAAAACCCCATTTGGAAGGCAGGTTCAGCCTGGTCAAAGCCCTTGTGGTTCATGCAAGAGGAGAGGACTGGCTGCTTAATATTTCACTTGGAATAAGTGAAGCAAAAAGGAACTCTGTGGTGACCTGAAAGAAAGAGGTTATCATCTGGAGAACCCTGATGGGGCAAGTTTCTTCAGCAAGACACTGATGTGGCTGATTAAAAGGAATCAGTTTGTGTCTAGAAACAACACATCTCTCTCTGAAAACCGACAAGAACCTTCCTGAGCGGTAACCATTTACCTTTCAAGCACCAAAGCCTGGTGAACTCTATACATGTTAAATTCTGTACACAGCATAAGAATTGCCTGAACCAGTGAACTTGGAGGAATGAGAAGTGAGATTGGACTGTGAATCAATTAACTTTTCTAAGCTTACACACACATTACATACACATGCGCTTAGAATTAGAAGGGGGTTAAGTTAGGTTAAATCAATAGAGATAAGTTAAAGTTTGATCCTATTTGTGGATTCCGGTTCTTTCAGTGGACCACACGAAATGACTTTACCAAAACTTTGTCTGGTCAAGACTTCATTTATTCTGCAGAATTATGAGTTATCTGCACAAAGCTCCATGGAGATGTCCTCTCCGTAAAAGATGGCAGAGACTGACCTCGTGTTTCACAGCTCTTTCCTTTGTCTTGCTCACACATTGGCGGAGTTACATTTGATCCAATCAAAAGTTCACACAAAACATTCTTTCCCAATGCAATTCCCACTAAGTACAAATTCGATTGCTACAGATGATTGACAGCCTCTTATCAGACCTGCTAATTTGATTGGTTCAGAGTAAATTCCTACAGTTGGTCGTCATGCTAATTGGTCTTTTGAATTGACATGTCCACCTTACTAGAATGCTGCAAAATCCAACTACACTATCACTAGCTGTTAATCTTTTCCTTTCTCATGTTTTCACGTTTAAAGATAATTAAAAGCAACTTTCATTTAAGTAACCATTTGTCTTGGTGAATATCTATTGCTGCTGGGTTTTGGGGTCCTCTGGGCTCGTAACATTTTTGGGGGATCGTCCGTTCCGATTGAAAATTAGAATTTTTGTGATTTATTATTCATGGGGGGGGGGGGTTTCAAGCAAATTTAAAGCTGGTGCCTGGAAAAACAGCAGCAATGGATGTTGATACATTTTTGTCACAACCATCACCTGCAGAGCAAGAGAAAAGAAGAACTGATGGTTATTTCTAAAGCATTAAAACTGGCTGAAGTCAAACATTGGATGAGGAAAATACAAATACAGAGGATTATAATTAAATATATAGGTGAGGGAAAATCTGTTGAGAAAGGCTTAGATAATTTTTCAAAGGATAGATCTTTTGAATTGCGATTGGAGTTGGAGAAACTGAGGGTAAAAGAGGAAAGAGAAATGGAGGGTGTTGGAGGCTGAGAAACAGAGACAGTACGAGTTAGAGGAAACTGAAAAATGGAGGGAGGAAATTGAAAGGGACAGACATTCAATTAGAGATGTTAAAAATCGAAATGAGGATTGAGACTGTAACTGCTGGGGAGAGGTGTTTTGCTGGTAGAGAGGGAAATCTTGTTCCTCCTTTCGATGAGGGAGTTGTAGATACATATTTTCAGCTTTTTGAAAAGGTTGCTGAGAGCTCAAGATGGCCGAAAAAAATGGTCTCTTATGCTTCAAAGTGTATTGAAGGGAAAAGCACAAATTGCATCCTCTCCCTTGACTGCAGAGCAAGTGGCAAATTATGAGACTGTTAAACAAGCAGTATTGAAAGCTTATGAGTTGGTTCCAGAAGCATATAGACAAAAATTTTGGAGTTTGGTGAAAACATGGAATCAATCTTACCTGGATTTTGCTCTGGGAAAATCTTTATGTTTTGACCGTTGGTGTGCCTCAAAAGGAATAAATAATGATTTTGACAGATTGAGAGAACTGATATTAATTGAGGAAATTAAAAGATGTAAATAAATGAGTGTACAAGAAAATAGGTGTACCTGGATGAGAGAGACGTGGGGATGTGGCAGCAAACAGCTAGATTAGCAAATGAATTTGCCCTGATTCACAAAAATACATTTCAGACTAGTAAGCCTGTTCAGAGGGTTAATGTGGAATAGACTAGTTAGCCTGAAATTTAGTCTGGAGAGAATGTTAAGAGAAAAGATGAAGGTAAGGTGGGAAATAACAGAACTTCTGGATTTGTATGTCATATTTGTTAGAAACATGGTCATATTACTGAGAATTGTTTAGTGTTGAAAAAGAGACGAGAAAAGGAGGTTTTATCAGAAGCGTGTGTTCAGACAGTTAACTTTAAGGAGAGCAGATGTTCCAAACCTGGTAAGGATGTTATGGATATTTTCAAACCTTTTGTGTCAGAGGGCTTGATTTCAGTAAAGAAGGGAGGATCACAGGTTCATTAAAATTCTTAGAGATACTGGAGCTTCTTAGACACTGTTGTTGAAAAACTCTTGATCAAAAGACGGACACGGGGAGACGATTGGAGGTGAGGTTGAGTCAATATTTCTTCACAAATTAGTGCTGAATTCAGAATTAGTTAAAGGACCTGTTGTAGTAGGAATAATTTCAAAGTTATCCATGCAGGGAGTCTCATTTTTATTTGGGAATGATTTGGCAGAGGATAAAGTTGGGTCAGTTTTGAGATTAACAAATTAGCCTAGTAAGGATGGTGTTGAGGAGGATTGTGGGATATATCCTGCATGTGCCATTACAAGTTCTTTGTCTAAGAAAATGATGAGAGCTGAGGAAGATGCCGTTGATAGAGACTTGCCCATTGCTTCTGAAATAGTCTTGAAAGAGCAGGGTAATTGTGAGAGTAAGGATTTCTCTTTGTCAAGAAAGAGTTAATTCAGCAAAAGAGGAAAGATACAGATCTTATTGACAAGGGTCAAAGCAGTAAGTGAACAGGAGGTTAAAGAAATGGCTTGTGGATATGACTTGCAGGGTGAATTGTTAATGAAACCTTATTATGAGGATAAGGGTAGTGGAGAACAATCTGTATCAAAGGTGTTAGTTGTTGACAGGGTTGAGGAAGTTATGGATCATAAAATTATGGAAACAGAATCTTGTGAGGGTAACCTTGAAGAAACCATGGTTCTTGTGCGCCTGTCTAACTCAACAATTTTGGAAAATTTGGAGGAAATGTTAAGCCATCTTAAGTCACAAGAACAGATGCAGTTGAAAGAATTACTTTTGAAATACACAAATTTGTCCCCTGATGTGCCAAAAAGGACATCAGTGATTTATCATGATGTGAATGTGGGAAAAGCAAATCCCATAAAGCAACACCCATATGGAATAAACACTCAGAAGAGTAAAATCACGGATCAGGAGGTGGAATATATGTTAAGGAATGACATTATTAGACCTTCGAACTCAGATTGGAGTTCTCCTTGTGTTCTGGTTCTGAAACAAGACAGAACTGTTAGGTTCTGTACAGATTACAGGAAGGTTAATTCAGTAACTAAAACAGATGCTTATCCTATTCCGAGAATAGATGACTGCATTGATAAAATTGGGAGAGCTAAATTTCTTACTAAGTTGGATTTGTTGAAGGGTTACTGGTGTGTGCCTTTACCTGAGAGAGGAAAGAATATTTCAGCTTTTGTTAGTCCATGCAGTTTATACGAGTATAATGTGTTACCTTTTGGCATGAAAAATGGCCCTGCAACATTCCAAAGGATGATTAATTCGGTAATCCAAAGGTTAACACAAACAGATGGTTATATTGATGACTTGGTCACAAAAAATGACACATGGGAAAAACATCTGAGGGAATTGGACAAATTGTTGCAAGATTATTCAATGCAAATTTAATGTTAATTTAGCTAAAAGTGAATTTGGACATGCTACTGTGACATACTTGGGTTATGTAGTTGGCCATGGCAAAGTTGCATCTATTCAAGCTAGGGTGAATGCAATTTCTGAATTTCCCATTCCTAATGGCAAGAAAGCAGTGAGAAGGTTTTTAGGAATGGCAGGATATTATAGGAAATTTTGCAGAAATTTTGCTGAGGTTGCTCTTCCTTTAACCAACCTTTGAAGAAAAGGGAGAAATTTGTGTGGACTATCATTTGTCAGAGATCTTCATAAAATGTAAAGGAGATGCTATGCCATTGCCCTGTTTTAAAATCTCCTGATTTTGACAGCCCATTTTCTGTAGCAGTGGATGCCAGTGAGGGAGGAGCAGGTGCAGTTTTAAACCTAATTAAATTGACCATCCAGTTTCCTACTTTTCAAAAAAATTCAATGTTCATCAAAGGGACTATTCTACTATTGAGAAGGAACTGTTGTCTATAAGATTTGCTCTGCAGAATTTTGATGTATATCTAGGTACCTCTCATGAACCAAATGTGATATTTACTGACCACAATCCTCTGCTGTTTTTGAATAAAATGAAGAAAACACACAGAAGATTGTTAAACTGGAGTTTAATTTTGCAAGAATATAATCTGCAAATTAATCATATCAGAGGTGCAAGTAGTGTGGGAGCAGATTGTTGGTCAAGATGTTAAAATTGATCGTATAGAAATATATACACTCAACATTGGGTGACATTGTTATATTGTGTATTGTTATCTCTAGTGATTTTAAAGTCAGTTTAGTTATAACAGAATTTTAATACAAGAGTTAAAATTCCATTGTGGGGGAAAGTGTGACAGAATATGTTGTGTTTATATTATGTATAGATATGTTTTGGGAGATAAAATATGGCAGGTTTTTAATTGTAGGTCACATACAAACACTTCAAAACAGATCTCATTTAAAATACTGGAGCTCTGCTCAAGCCAGACAGGCCGGCTCCGAGAGCCTTTGCAAAAACTTTGCAGAGTGCCCAAGGGACAGATGAAAGAACTCGGAGGAAGGCTGCCTGGGAGGGCTGTTTGATGTTCTAAGAGGGCTATGTGGTTTTTCATGCAGAGAGGGAGTCAAAAAAGCTTTTCTCTGAGTGTGTGAGAGAGAGAGATATCAGTTCTAAAGTTTTACAGTCAGCAGCAGCAGCTGGGACTGGAACAGGATAAGCTGGCAAGCTTGTGGAAAGCCCCATTTGGAAGATGGGTTTGTAAGTACTTCGTTCAGCCAGGTCAAAGCCCTTGTGGTTCATGCAAGAGGAGAGGACTAGCTGCCTAATGTTTCACTTGAAATAAGAGAAACAAAAAGGAACTCTGTGGTGAAAGAAAGAGGTTATCATCTGGAGAACCCTGATGGGGCAAGTTTCTTCAGCAAGACACTGATGTGGTTGATTAAAAGAATCAGTTTGTGACCAGGAGCAACAAATCTCTCTCTGAAAACCAACAAGAGCCTTCCTAAGCAGTAACCATTTTCAAGCATCGAAGCCTGGTGAACTTTATAAATGTTAAATTCTGTGCACATTGTAAGAATTGCCTGCAACCAGTGAACTTAGAGGAATGAGAAGTGAGATTGGACTGTGAACCAAAGAACCTTTCTAAATTTACACACACATTACATATACGTACACTTAGAATTAGAAGAGGGTTAAGTTAGGTTAAGTCAATAGTGATAAGTTAGAGTTTGATCCTGTTTTCAAATTTAAAGATAATTAAAAACAATTTTTGTTTAAAAAACCATTTGTCTTGGTGAATATCTATTGCTGCTGGGATTTGGGGTCCTCTGGGCTTGTAACAGTATGATGAGTTACTAGGCCTCACTCAGGGCTGCTAGTTGGTCTGACGAGTAACTAGGCCTTGCTCAGGGCTGGTAGTTGGTCTGGTGAGTAACTCAGCCTTGCTCAGGGCTGGTAGTTGGTCTGGTGAGTAACTCAGCCTTGCTCAGGGCTGGTAGTTGGTCTGGTGAGTTACTCGGCTTTGCTCAGGAGTGGTAGTTGGCCTGGTGAGTTACTCGGCCTTGCTCAGGGCTGGTAGTTGGTCTGGTGAGTTACTAGGTCTTGCTCAGGGCTGGTCTGGTGAGTTACTAGGCCTTGCTCAGGGCTGGTAGTTGGTCTGGTGAGTTACTCGGCCTTGCTCAGGACTGGTAGTTGGTCTGGTGAGTTATGAGGTGCCTCAGGCCCGGATGCGGTAGAACAAGGAATATTTACCTTGTAAGCGTGGTTGGCGAGTTTTGTGTCGGCCTTGCCCGTGGTGAAGTTAACATACTGGGTGGATTTGATCCTGGAAACCCAACAGGAATGTGGTCATTTTGGGAATATCCAACATATTACCTCTGCACCCTCTCCTCCTTCTGGCCCCTCTCTCCCCTCTGTGGCGAGAGGGGTTGTGATACTCACCCGGTGACGATCACATTGACTTCGTACTTCACCCCCACAGTTTGGGATTGATTGCTTTTCGTGCTGTCATGATCCTCGTTGTCACTACAGAGAGGAGAGGAGGTGATGAAGGGAGCTCCTTGATATCCCCTCCCTCCTTCCTCAACCCTCCTTCACTCCTCACCATTCCTTCCCTTCCTCCTCCCTATCCCGTCCCACCTCACCACCCCCTCCCTCCCACCTCACCATCTCCTCCCTCCATCCTTGCCCTACCTCCTCACCATCCTCTCCCTCCTTCCTCACCATCCCCTCCCTCCCTCACTGTCCCTCCCTCCTTCCTCACCGTCCCCTCCCTCCTTCCTCACCGTCCCCTCCCTCCTTCCTCACCGTCCCCTCCCTCCCTCCTCACCGTCCCCTCCCTCCCTCCTCACCGTTCCCTCCTTCCTTCCTCACCACCCCCTCCCTTCCTCCTCACCGTCCCCTTCCTCCTCACCGTCCCCTCCCTCCCTCCCTCCTCACTGTCCCCTCCCTCCCTCCTCACCATCACTTCCTTCACTGTCCCCCCTCCTCACCATCCCTCCCTCACTCCTCACATTGTCTCCCTCACCGTCCCCTCCCTCCTCCTCCTCCCTTCCCTCCCACGTCACCATCCCCTCCCTCTGTTTCACTGGGCTATTGAGCTGGGTAAAGTGGCAGAAAATATTCTACAGGAGGGAGAGGGAATGGAGGGGGGATTCACAGGGGAACCCTCTCCCACAATGCTGAGGGAGGGTTGGTCAGGGGAGCGGGAGTGGCCAGGACGGTCTCAAGTTTGGGATGGGGCGAGAAACTGACAGGGGGATATTCAACACGGGCAAAGACTACCCAGCTCACAGTGAGGGAGTGGGTCAGCAGAGGGAGGAACAGGCCAAACCTATGCCTCAAGGGGAATTCCCTGGAAGGGAAGGGTCTTCCCCTGCACGTCTGTCCTTTTGCCCCGCACCTGCCTCCTAGCCAAACCCCACACCCCGCTCCAGCGTGGGGACGGGGGCACCTGGTACCTGGTGGCGTGAGCTCTCAGCGTGATGGTGTCACTCCAAGTCACCCGGGCATCGACGTCCATCGTCACGTTGAAGTGTATCTGCGGAGGAAGGAGGAGTGAGTGGGGGTAGCAGTAGATGGGATGTACTTGGCCTGGGGGAGGGCGTCAGTGACCGGGGTGGCCCAAAAGTCAACTCAGAAGAAGCCGGGGGGGGCGGAATTGGGGGAAGGGGAGAGGGGTTGGGGAAGGGGGAGAGGGGTTGAGGAAGGAGGAGAGGGATTGGGGAAGGAGGAGAGGGGTTGGGGAAAGGGGAGAGGGGTTGGGGAAGGGGGAGAGGGTTGGGGAAGGGGGAGAGGGGTTGGGGAAGGGGGAGAGGGGAATGCGGAGATGGGTTGGGGATGGGGAAGGAGAGGGGGAAGAGAACAGGGTGAGGGGGAAGGGGAGAGGGGGATGGGGAAGGGGAGATGGGGATGGGGAAGGGGAGATAGGTTGGGGAAGGGGTGAGGGGAATGGGGAGATGGGTTGGGGAAGGGGCGTGGGAAAGGGGAGATGGGTTGGGGATGGGGAAGGAGAGGGGGAAGAGAACAGGGTGAGGGGGAAGGGGAGAGGGGAAGGGGAGAGGGGAAGGGGAGAGGGGGAGGGGAGAGGGGGAGGGGGAGAGGGGTTGGGGAAGGGGGAGAGGGGTTGGGGAAGGGGGAGAGGGGTTGGGGAAGGGGGAGAGGTGTTGGGGAAGGGGGAGAGGGGTTGGGGAAGGGGAGAGAGGTTGGGGAAGGGGAGAGGGGTTGGGGAAGGGGGAGAGGGGTTGGGGAAGGGGAGAGGTGTTGGGGGAAAGGGGTTGGGGAAGGGGAAGAGGGGAATGCGGAGATGGGAAGGGGATGGGGAAGGAGAGGGGGAAGAGAACAGGGTGAGGGGGAAGGGGAGAGGGGGATGGGGAAGGGGAGATGGGGATGGGGAAGGGGAGATAGGTTGGGGAAGGGGTGAGGGGAATGGGGAGATGGGTTGGGGAAGGGGCGTGGGAAAGGGGAGATGGGTTGGGGATGGGGAAGGAGAGGGGGAAGAGAACAGGGTGAGGGGGAAGGGGAGAGGGGAAGGGGAGAGGGGGAGGGGGAAGGGAAGGGGAGAGGGGATGGGGAAGGGGGAGAGGGGTTGGGGAAGGGGGAGAGGGGTTGGGGAAGGGGGAGAGGGGTTGGGGAAGGGGGAGAGGGGTTGGGGAAGGGGGAGAGGGGTTGGGGAAGGGGGAGAGGGGTTGGGGAAGGGGGAGAGGGGTTGGGGAAGGGGGAGAGGGGTTGGGGAAGGGGGAGAGGGGTTGGGGAAGGGGAGAGGGGTTGGGGGAAAGGGGTTGGGGAAGGGGAAGAGGGGAATGCGGAGATGGGTTGGGGATGGGGAAGGAGAGGGAGAAGAGAACAGGGTGAGGGGGAAGGGGAGAGGGGGATGGGGAAGGGGAGATAGGTTGGGGAAGGGGCGAGGTGAATGGGGAGATGGGTTGGGGAAGGGGCGTGGGAAAGGGGAGATGGGTTGGGGATGGGGAAGGAGAGGGGGAAGAGAACAGGGTGAGGGGGAAGGGGAGAGGGGGAAGGGGAGAGGGGAGAGGGGGAAGGGGAGAGAGGGGAGGGGGAAGGGGAGTGGGGAAAGGGGAGAGGGGGAAGGGGAGAGGGGAAGGGGAGAGGGGGTGAGGGTTGTAATGGAAGATTCTAACTTTTTTTTTTACTTTGCAGCTTTTGCTTCTGCAAGGCTGAGAACCTGCTTGTTTTTTGAATCAGCAGACATAAGCTAAATTCCACCGAGGGGGCCAGAGATGCAGTTATCGGACAAAAGGACATCTTTGTACCAAGAACATTTAATCTTCCTGCTTGTTTTGGTCACAGACTGTCAGAGGCCTTGCCTTGATGCAAAATAAACTATTGTATTCAAAGTGATAAGCTGAAAATTATGTTATTCGATAGAAGCCTAGCATGCTAGCTTGCTCGCTTATCTTTCTTGCTGTGCTGGGAATAGGTGCTTGGGTAAGCAGTTTTTTGGTAATATAAGCCATGATCCTGCTGCTGAAGTTTGAGACTCTCCGAGAGGTGGCAACATCTCTCTGCAAGAAGAACTTCTGGAGTCCAGCCAACGTCCCGGTTGCGGGAGCTGGAGAAGCTGCTACCGGCGCCCTGACAACCTACTAAAGTGTGCAGTCGTTGCCTCGTTTCGGCAGTTGCGACCAGTCCAGGTGTTGATAAGTATAGTTGGGAAGGGCTTGCATATTGTCGTTTGAAATCAGCTTTTGAATTTGTAATAAACATTTGTATAAACTGAACTGCTCTCGGTGTGTGTGTCTATTTCCTTTCGGTAGCTCAAACACTGTGACCAATCTAAAACGAACAAAATGAGAGGTATAAATTTATCCAAGACAAGGGGGGAGAGGATGAGGTGAGGGGAAGGGGAGAGGCAAAGAGGACTGGGTGAGAGGGGTTGTGGAAGGGGAAGAGGATGGTGTGAGGGGGAAGGGGAGAGGGGGAAGAGGTGAGGGGTTGGGGAAGGGGAAGAGGACGGAGTGAGGGTGAAATGTGATGCTGGCATTCACTTCAGGAGGAATAGAGTATTAGAGCAGGGATGTGATGTATTTTCCATCCATCCGTGTATCTAAGAGTCTCTGAAATTCCCCCATTTCCAGCCTCCACCACCATCCCCCGACAAGGCATTCCAGGTCCTCACAACTCTCTGTGTAAAAAAAAAGATACCACCAACATCTCTCCTAAACTTCCCTCCCTCCACTTTGTACACATGTCCTCTGGTGTTTGCTGATCCTGCCCTGGGAAACAGGCACTGACTGTCCACCCTATCGATTCCTCTCAGAATTTTGTCGACCTTGATCAAGTCTCCTCTCATCCTTCTACGCTCCAAAGAGAAAAGTCCCAGCTCTGCGAACCTTGCCTCCTAAAGACTTGTTTCCCAATCCAGGCAACATCCTGGTGAATCTCCTTTGTCCCCTCTCCGTAGCTGCCACATCCTTCCTGTAATGAGATGGCCAGAACTGAACACAATTCTCCAAGTGTGGGCTCACCAGAGATCTGTAGAGTTGTAACGTGACCTCTCAACTCCTGAACTCAATCCCCCATGGTGAGAGTGGTGAGGAGAGAGAGAGAGAAGGGTGAGAGGGAGGGGTGAGGAAGAGAGAGGGGTGAGGGGGAGAGAGTGTGGGTGAGGGAGAGAGTGATGGGTGAGAGAGAGGGGTGGGGAAAGAGAGGGGTGAGGGGGAAAGAAGGTGGGGGAGAGAGGGGTAGAGGAGAACATGAGGGGGTGGAGTAGAGAGTGAGGGAGAAAGAGGGGTGAGGGAAGAGAAAGAGTGAAGGGGGAAGGGACAGAGAGAGAACCCCCCCCCCTCATGTCTGGAATTGACCCCTTCTGTTCCCCCTTCCAGAGCCAGTCAATCCTCTCTGGAGGAAGGTGACCTGTCCTGCGCTGTAGTGATCCTGGTGTGTCCTTCTCCGACCCCCATCCCATCTCATCCCAGAGAGTCCCCTCCCTCCCTCCAGCCACTGGGACAGTTCCAGAGATACTCCCCTTCCCCCATCCCCCGACTCACCGAGGTAGCAGTCCGGAAGATGGGATGGTTTACCAGGCACTGCATGATCCGGACGTTGGACGTAGTGAGATTCGGAACATCACCGCACTTGAGCTGAGAGCGGCGGCTGGACTGTAGGTTGGGTGGAGGGGGAGATAAAGGGAGGGAGAGGTTCATCAGTGCAGGCCGCACCCCAACAGATCTGCCCCATCCCACCTCACAAGGATGGGGCCCCAGGCTCCAGGACAGGGACTTAGGCTATGGGTCAAGGCCCCAAGCTCTGGGAGAGGGCCCCAGGTTCCAGGACAGGGCCCCAGGATCCAGAAAAGGGCTCTGGGGACAGGGCCTTGAGGTCCCGGGTCGGACTCCGCTCTCTGGGATAAGGACCCAGGTCACAGGACTGGCCAATGTGCTATGGGCAGGGCCCCAGGCTCTGAGACAGAGGCACCAAGTTCTGAGAAGACTACATTGCACCTGAGTTGCCATACCTGGATGATGGAACTCTTCCGGAAGGTGAGGCCAAGGGGCAGCTCGAAGGAGACCACAGTGTTGAAGGAATTCTCTCCGGAGTTTGTCAGTGTTATGTCCAGTGTAAGAGTGGAGTGACTCCCCACGACTACGATCTGAGGCCTGTGGGCAAGGCCCGAGGCAGGTTACAGAGACAGGGAGAGGTGTAGGGGACCAGAGGAGGGGTTTACAGAGACGCGGAGGGGTGTAGGGGACCAGAGGGGGTTACAGAGATGGGGAGAGGTGTAGGGAAATGGAGGGGATTACAGAGACAGGGAGGAGTGTAGGGGACCGGAGGGGGTTACAGAGACAGGGAGGGGCGTAGGGGACCGGGGTGGGGGTGGGGGTTACAGAGACTGGGAGGGTTGTAGGGAGGGGATGGGGTTCTTACCCCACCAGGGAGAAGTTGATCTCTAGTCGGTCGGTGCAGCGGTTATCCAATCCACACTCCTGTTCGAATGGCAGCTGTGGGAGTTGGGAAGCTTAGCAATTATCATCAGGACCCCCCAGCTCCCCTGTCCCTTCACCCCCCCCCACTCTCTTTCTCCCTCTTTCCCCTTCCCACCCTCTCCCACACTTTTACTAACACCTCCCTCCCACCACCCATTTCCTCCATCTTTTGCTCCCTTCTCTCTTACCCCTGCCTCTCCTCCCCATCCCCCGTCACAGCAGAACCTCACCTTGGCCCTCCAAGTCCCAGAGTTGCCGTCTCGCAGAACAGGAGCTGGGAATTTCACCGACATTTGACCCTCTGCTTGATATGTTATCTCCAGCTGGATTGGGTTATAGTTGTCCTGGATACAGGTCTGGGGAAAGAGAGAGAGGGGAAGTCAGAGAAAGAGAGGAGATAGGTGGGAGAAGGAGGGTGCCAGAGAAAATGGAGAAAGTGGTGGGGGGGAGAGAAGGAAAGAGGTTGTGGAAGGGGTGTGGAGGGGAGGTGGATAGGGAGAGAGAGGGAGATGGTGAAATAAATGGAAGAAGGACAGGCATGTGACAGGGTGCTTGAGGATGTTAAATTGAGCCCATTGTTCAAAGATGATAGTAAAACCATCAACATTCTCCAACAAAACCTACTAACATTCCCTCCCCATCCCTGAGGGGTTCCTGATTCAGTCTAACTAGAGAGGAACCCTGAATGGGGCTCCTGGTGGGGTCTAACCAGAGGGGAACGCTGATTTGTTCTCCCGATGGGGTCTAACCAGAGGGCAACCCTGAACAAGGCTCCCGGTGCGGTCTATCCAGAGGGGAACCCTGAACGGGGCTTCTGGTGCGGTCTAACTGGAGGGGAACCCTGAACATTGCTGTTGGTGTGGGGTCTACCTAGATGTGAACCTGAGCAGGACTCCATGTGAGTCAAACACCTACCTCCAGTTCAAGATCAAAATTCAAGCAATAGCCATTGAAGAGTCTGAAGGTTCCTGAGGCGGGTGATTTGAACATTGCTCTCTGGACATTTCGACCAGGGTCCAAAATGATTTTGTACAACACGTTGAAACTTGGAACCTCTTGGGAAAGACAGAGCAACAAGATGGAGAGGTGAGGAGTGATTGAGAACCGGAATCAAGGGAGATATATTTCAGACATGTACAAGAACAGACTGTGATGTAATCCAGGGGATATTTCTAGAATAACAGATTCCCGGGAGTGGGTCACAGGCTGGAGTCTGATCCAGAGGTTCGGGGGAGGAGGGGTTTATATATAAAATAACAGATCCCCAGGAGTTGGTCACAGGCTGGGGTCTGATCCAGGGTTCGGGGGGGGGGGGTGGTTTATATGTAGAATAACAGATTCCCAGGAGTGGGTCACAAGCTGGGGTCTGATCCAGGGATTCAGGGGTTTATATAAAGAATAATAGCTCCCCGGGAGTGGGTCACAGGCTGGGCAGCGTCACCTGCTATTTTCCTGGTGAGTTCTGTCAGCTTGAAACACATCTTGGCTGTCACTGTAGGTTTGGACACGACATTTTCTGGACAGTCGACGTCCTTCTGTTTTATCTTTGCTGGGTCGAAGGTGCTCTGAGTTTCAAGCTTCACCACAGGACGAGACCTGGAGGAGCAACCGAATCTGGTCAGTCCGTGCCAGACAGGCCTCAGCCTCCCTGGTGCCAAACCAGGCCTGTCGGGTAGGCCTCACTCTCTCTGTCCCACTACCAGCCCCGTTGTGTTGGTCTCCCCAGTGCGATCCTGGACCTGTCAGGTAGGCCACATTCTCTCCAGGCCTGTCGTGTAGGCCTCCCTCTCTCTAGGTCTATTGTGTAGGCCTCACTCACCCCAGCCTGACAGAGCCTGCACCGTAGGCCTCATTCACCCCATCCCACCATGTAATGTCTCTGTTGTTACTCGGGAGGCTACCTAAATAACTTCGAGATGCAAGATTCAAATAACAGAAGAGACTTTACTTACTGATGCCTTCCACTATCTCAGGACATAGTTCACCCACACTCACATACATCCCACTGTGGTGCACTACAGTGAGGGTGTATTTCTACACGGTTACAAAATAGTTCACATTATCCTGACTATATAACATTCCTCCTTCTCAAGATAAAAAAAATTACTGTTCTTTATCACTTTCTTTTCAGTGCAACTTAAGTGACTGAACTTGTACATTCGTTTATTTACACAACTATTTTAAAATAGTCCCTGGTGACAGTCTGTGTGGTGAAACCACTATTGTGTATGTAAATAACATGAACTTATATGTTCGTCCCTGCTCTCACTGGCCGGCTCGTGACTCCTCCCCTTTATCCCCATAAAGGCCGACGTCCCATAACCCTACCCCCAGTTCGAGCCCCGGGTCAGTGTGAGCCAAGCAACACAAAGGGATGCTGTTCATCTGGAGCTAATAAAAGGTTTCAGTTCCGGTAACTTCAGTCTTTGTGTAATTGATCGTGCATCAATATCTCGCTTCCCCATCTAGTGGATTTGGTTGCGACCATTGGGCTCTGTGTTGCTGGTCCATGTGTAGGTGATGGAGCTTGTTGTGGTCCACCTGACAGCTGCGGAGTTGATGTTTTGGTTTTAGTGGTTGTGGTCTCTTCACTTGATGTCGGAGTTGCCAGCTTTGCTGGTATTAAAGCTTTCTGCTTTGTCACATCTTGCATTGGCCTGATGTGAATTCTGTTCCTCCTCAGCTGATGGCCAGAGTCTGTCTTGACAATGTATGATCTTGGGGTCTCCGCTTCTCTGATGACCTTTGCTGGGGTCCATGTTTTCAACATCAGCTCCTGAATGTGCACACGCTGCCCTCTGAAGAGTTCTGGCAATGTTTGTGCATGTTTGCCATAGATCTGGTGTCCTTCTTGCTCATCAGCCAGTCTCCTTCTGGTTTCCTCCTGGTCTTCTGGAGGGGGTATTTTGCTTGGCAGAGTTGTTTTATATCCCCTGCAGGTTCTGTTGTCGGAGACTTTTTTTTAAATTTTTTTATTTTTCACACTATAAACCACATTGATCAAGATACATACATTTTCCTTTTCAAATATATACAGTGTCGTTTTCTCCCCCCCCTTCTTCCCATCTCACCCTCCCTACCTCCCCTCTCATTCATTTAAAGTTCAGAATCTAAGATACATTAAACCCGTCAAACAATGTTGTCACTCAATAAAAATAAACAAGAAATTGCTCTGAGTCAATTCTTTTCATTCCCTTCTCCTTCTGTCATTTTAGGTGGTAGATGTCCCCAGTAGGTTTTCTCTATTGTGTTTCATGTATGGCTCCCATATTTGTTCAAATATTGTAATATTATTTCTTAAATTATATGTTATTTTTTCTAATGGAATACATTTATTCATTTCTATATACCATTGTTGTATCTCAAATTATCTTCTAATTTCCAGGCTGACATAATACATTTTTTTGCTACAGCTAGGGCTATCCTAACAAATCTTTTTTGTGCACCATCCAAATCAAGTCCAAATTCTTTGTTTATTACTTAGGAGGAAGATCTCTGGGTTTTTTGGTATATTGCTTTTTGTGATTTTATTTAATGTCTGGTTTAGATCTTCCCAAAATTTTTTCATTTTCTCACATGTCCAGATTGCATGCATTGTTGTTCCTATTTCCTTTTTACAGCAAAAACATCTGTCAGATACTGTTGGGTCCCATTTATTTAACCTTTGAGGTGTAATATATAGCCTGTGTATCCAGTTATATTGTATCATACGTAACCTCGTATTTATTGTATTTCACATAATTCCTGAGCATAACTTCTCCCATGTTTCCTTCTTTATCTTTATGTTTAGATCTTGTTCCCATTTTTGTTTAGTTTTACCATTTGTTTCCTCATTCTCCTTTTCTTGTAGTTTAATATACATGTTTGTTATAAATTTTTTGATTATCATTGTGTCTGTAATCACATATTCAAAATTACTTCCCTCTGGTTACCTCAGACTGCTTCCCAATTTGTCCTTCAAGTAGGATTTCAGTTGGTAGTATGCCAACACTGTATCGTGAGTTATATTATATTTATCCTTCATTTGTTCAAAGGATAATAATTTATTTCCTGAAAAGCAATTTTCTATTCTTTTGATCCTTTTTTCTCCCATTCTCTAAAGGAAAGGTTATCTATTGTAAAAGCGATTATCTGATTTTGCGTCAGTATTAGTTTTGGTAGTTGGTAATTTGTTTTATTCCTTTCTAAATGAATCTTCTTCCAAATATTGAGCAGATGATGTAATACTGGAGAATTCCTACGTTGTACCAATTTTTCATCCCATTTATATAATATATGTTCAATAATCTTCTCCCCTATTTTATCTAGTTCTAATCTAGTCCAATCTGGCTTTTCCCTTGTTTGATAAAAATCTGATAGGTATCTTAATTGTGCGGCTCTATAATAATTTTTAAAGTTTGGCAGTTGTAAGCCTCCTTGTTTATACCATTCTGTTAATTTATCTAGTGCTATCCTCGGTTTCCCCCCTTTCCATAAAAATTTCCTTATTATTTTCTTTAACTCCTTGAAAAATTTCTCCGTCAAGTGTATTGGCAATGCCTGAAATAGATATTGTATCCTTGGGAAAATGTTCATTTTAATACAGTTTATCCTTCCTATTAGTGTTAGTGGTAAGTATTTCCAATGTCTAAGTCGTCCTGTAATTTTTTTCATTAGTGGATAATAATTGAGTTTATATAGATGGCCGAGGTTTTCATTTATTTGTATACCTAGGTATCGTATTGCTTGCATTTGCCATCTGAATGGTGATTCTTTCTTAAATTTGGAGAAATCCACATTATTCATTGGCATTGCTTTACTTTTATTTGCATTAATCTTGTATCCCGACACTTCTCCATATTCCTTCAATTTCTTATGTAATTCTTTTATTGATATTTCTGGTTCTGTTAAGTATACTATAACGTCATCTGCAAATAAACTAATTTTATATTCCTTGTCATTTATTTTGATCCCTTTTATTTTATTTTATGTTCTTATCAGTTCTGCTAGTGGTTCTATCGCTAACGCGAACAATAAGGGCAATAGTGGGCATCCCTGCCTTGTTGATCTGCTTAAGTTAAATTGTTTTGATATATATCCATTTACTGTCACTTTCGCCAATGGCCCCTTATATAATGCTTTAATCCAATTAATATATTTCTCTGGTAAACTGAATTTTTGTAGTACTTTGAATAAATAATTCCATTCTACTCTGTCAAAGGCCTTCTCTGCGTCTAAAGCAACCGTAACTGTTGGAGCTTTATTTCCTTCTACTGCATGAATTAAGTTAATAAATTTACAAATATTGTCTGTTGTTCGTCTTTTTTGAATAAATCCAGTTTGGTCTAGATTTACTATTTTTGGTACATCGTCGGCTAATCCGTTTGTTAATAGTTTAGCTATTATCTTATAATCTGTGTTAAGTAAAGATATTGGTCTATATGACGCTGGTGCGAGTGGATCTTTCCCTGTCTTTGGTATTACTGTAATCATTGCTGTTTTGCATGAATCTGGTAAGCTTTGTGTTTTATCAATCTGGTTGATTACTTCCAGGAGGGGAGGAATTAATAAATCTTTAAATGTTTTATAGAATTCTATTGGGAATCCATCCTCTCCTGGTGTTTTATTATTCGGTAGTTTTTTTATTATCTCTTGTATTTCTACTATTTCAAATGGTTCTATTAATTTATTTTGTTCCTCTATTTGTAATTTTGGTAGTTCAATTTTAGTTAAAAATTCATCTATTTTGACTTCTTTCCCTTCATTTTCAGTTTGGTATAATTGTTCGTAGAATTCTCTAAAGTTTTATTAATCTCCGTTGGATTATATGTGATTTATTTGTCTTTTTTCCTTGATGCCAATACCATTCTCTTAGTTTGTTCTGTCTTAAGCTGCCATGCTAGAATTTTGTGCGTTTTTTCTCCTAGTTCATAATATTTGTTTTGTCTTCATTATGTTCTTCTCCACCTTATATGTTTGTAATGTTTCATATTTTATTTTTTTTATCTGCCAATTCTCTTCTTTTAGTTGTGTCTTCCTTCATTGCTAATTCTCTTTCAATATTTGCTGTTTCCCTTTCCAACTGCTCTGTTTCCTGATTGTAGTCCTTCTTCATCTTGGTTACATAACTTATTATTTGCCCTCTGAAGAACGCTTTCATTGCGTCCCATAGTATAAACTTATCTTTCACTGATTCCGTATTTATTTCAAAGTACATTTTAATTTGTCTTTCAATTAATTCTCTAAAATTCTGTCTTTTAAGTAACATGGAGTTTAATCTCCATCTATACATTCTTGGAGGGATGTCCTCTAACTCTATTGTCAATATCAGGGGTGAGTGGTCCAATAATATTCTAGCTTTATATTATGTTTTTCTAACTCTTGTCTTGTATGCGAGCTGATAACAGGCATAGGTCTATTCTTGAGTATGTTTTATGTCTACCTGAGTAATATGAATATTCCTTTTCCTTTGGGTGTTGTTTCCTCCATATATCCAAAAGTTGCATTTCTTGCATCGATTTAATTATAAATTTGGTTACTTTGTTCTTTCTGTTAATTTTTTCCCCAGTTTTATCCATATTTGAATCCAAATTAAGGTTGAAATCCCCTCCTATTAGTATGTTCCCTTGCGTGTCTGCTATCTTCAAAAAAATATCTTGCATAAATTTTTGATCTTCTTCGTTAGGTGAATATACATTGAGTAAATTCCAAAACTCCAAATATATCTGACATTTTATCATTACATATCTCCCTGCTGGATCTTTTATTTCCTCTTCTATTTTAATTGGTACATTTTTAGTGATTAATATAGCTACTCCTCTAGCTTTTGAATTATATGACGCTGCTGTTACATGTCCTATCCAATCTCTCTTTAATTTCTTATGCTCCATTTCAGTTAAATGTGTTTCTTGCACGAATGCTATATCAATTTTTTCTTTTTTCAGTAAATTTAGCAGTTTCTTCCTTTTGATTTGGTTATGTATTCCGTTAATATTTAAAGTCATATAGTTCAACGTAGCCATTTCATACTTGTTTATCTTTCCTTTCCGCTTCCTCATCATCACCTTTCCATCTTATCCATTTCTGCTTTCTTGTTTTGAACACTTGATAAGACATTTCTAAAACATCAAACATTTCCCTTATTCTCCTATCTAAAATTTCTTTAACCCCACTATCCCCTCCCTTTCCTGAGTTGCCCTTTATCCCTTGTCGGGCAACCACATCTCCCCTCTCCATTTGGATTTGCGAATTCACTCGCAAGCGTCAACTGATTTTGCAGTGACCGTAACTCCTCCCCACCCAGCCCCCCCAGAAAAGACTTTAATTTTCATATATAACAAAGGTCACTCTCTTAATTCCCTTACTTCCTCTCTTCCCTTTCTTTCCCTTATTAATTCTTATCTATACTCTATATATTTTCTTTTAAATACAGATACACTCATGTACACACATATATACATACACACACACACACACATATATATATATATATATATATACACACCCATATACACACATACATATAGTTCGTGGTCATTTTTGCTCTCGTTACATGTCTTCATCTCTCTGTCTGTTTTATAGTTGTTCTGCAAATTTTCGTGCTTCCTCCGCATCCGAGAATAGTCTGTTTTGCTGCCCTGGAATAACTATTTTAAGTACCGCTGGGTACTTTAGCATAAATTTATATCCTTTTTTCCATTGGATCGCTTTTGCTGTATTAAACTCCTTTCTCTTTTTCAGGAGTTCAAAACTTATGTCTGGATAGAAAAAAATTTTTTGACCTTTGTATTCCAGTGGCTTTTTGTCTTCTCTTATTTTCTTCATTGCTTTCTCCAATATATTTTCTCTTGTTGTATATCTAAGGAATTTTACTAAAATGGATCTTGGTTTTTGTTATGGCTGTGGTTTCGGGGATAATGTTCTATGTGCCCTTTCTATTTCCATTTCTTCCTGTAATTCTGGTCTTCCTAGGACCCTGGGGATCCAATCTTTTATAAATTCTCTCATATTCTTGCCTTCTTCATCTTCCTTAAGGCCCACTATCTTTATATTATTTCTTCTATTATAATTTTCCATTATATCTATCTTCTGAGCTAACAGCTCTTGTGTCTCTTTAACTTTTTTATTAGATTCTTCTAATTTCTTTTTTAAGTCTTCGATTTCTACGGCTGTTTCTCGTTCTTCCACCTTGTCCACTCTTTTTCCCATATCTGACATGACCATCTCTAATCTATTCATTTTTTCTTCTGTACTTTTAATTCTTTTTATTTCACTAAATTCTTGTGATTGCCATTCTTTTACTGATTCCATATATTCTTTAAAAAAAATATATATCCATTGTCTTGCCCTTCCCTTCTTCTTCCATTTCTCTATGTTCTTCTTCTTCCTCTGGGTTAGTCATCTGTTGTTTCCTTGATTTCTTTTTACTCTCTTCTTTCTTGTTCTCGTTGTTTTCTATGTTCTCTTCTTCTTGTGCTCTAGCTGTCATTCTCAGCTGTGGAGATTGACTCCTGAGCAGGTCCCCCCTCCCATCAGTGTTTTTTTTGTCATGGGCACTTTTGCTTGGCTCCGCGAGCCATTTTTGTAGTCCCGAGCTTGTGACTTCAACTGACCTTAGGGAGCGGGCTTCTCTCTCTGTGGCGGGCATCCTCGGACAGGTAAGGCCTTCACCTTCTTCTTCCGATGTCTTTTCTTCTTCTCTTCTTTCCGTCGCTTTCGACTTTTCTTTCTTCACTGCCATTTTCTTCCCACCTTTACTTTCACTTTATTTTAATTTTCGTGTTTGTGCCTTTGTGTTTTCTGAGTTTTTTTTTTAAACTTTTCCGGAGAGGGCTGGAGTTCCCCGACCGGCCACTACTTCATCACGTGACTCCGTTGTCGGAGACTTCACGTCAGCCCTTAAAGGTGTTGCTCGTAATGATAGAAGAGCTAGGTCTGGGTCTTCTTTTTCATGACACTTAACTAGTGGGCGTTTCACGGTTTGCACTTGTCTTTCAATGAACCCATGACCTTTGGGGTAGTATGGGGATGATGTAGTGATAACAAACCCATACTCTGCAGCCACCTTTCGGAATTCTTGTGATATGATCTGTGTTCCATTGTCACATATTACTTGCTCGAGTATTCCTTGTTCAGCGAGAAGCGCTCTCATTTCTAAGGTGATAGTTGACGCTCTCAGGTCTTTCACCCTTTTGACAAATGGAAACTTAGAATAGTAACAGACAACTATTAAATTACCAGTCTTGATTCTCGGTGAACAAGTCTGCTCCCACTGTGTGCCACAGCCTGGAAGGTACATCTGTGGAAATTCTTTCCTCGTTTTGTTGTGTACTTTTGGCAGATTCGACATGTAGCCACCGTATTTTCAAAGTCTTTGTATATCCGGTCCAGTACATGCTCCGAGTTAGCATTTCTCCATCCCCATGTGACCTTCGTGTATTTTCTGGGGAATCTCTTTCTGCATCGTTTCAGGTATAATCCAGCCAGCAGAACCCCGTTGTTTAACAAAATATCGCCTCAGGGAGACCAATATTGACTTAATGAGGACTCTACCTGCTTTATCCTCTCTGGCCATTCTTATTTTTAAAAAATATTTTAATTTTGGTTTTCAAACATATATCAAAGATACATCTTTTACGTCAAGAAAATAATCTGCTTACAACTTACATGGAAAATATGAGTTTTTCTTAAAAAATACAATTTTTTTCATCAATACAGTGTATATGATAGCAAGTTATTCAAACATGTTGTTAACCAAACTTAGCAAGTTATTCAAACATGTTGTTAACGAAACTTAGCAAGTTATTCAAACATGTTGTTAACCAAACTTAAGTCAAATATAACAAAATTTTCAAACAATAAACATTCTCCACCCCCCCCCCCCACTACCCCCTTCCCTTTTACACACAAAAAAACGGATATTGTGCCTCTCCATCCACTGTCGGAGCTTACAGTCTACATTTTATTTAAAAAAAAGATAAAATCGAGGGAAGACCACAAATTTACAGCAGCATTATTGCACTCGTGCACCAACAGAATTCAGGCATGGGTGCCAGATCTTGTTTGTTTCTTATACGTGATCTTTTCTCAGTCTACAACTGTCTGTTACTGACATCCATCGTGCCAGAGCAATCGGTGTATCTGACTTCCATGTAACTGCTACACATTTCCCAGCTATTGCCAATGCGATCTCAATAAAAGATATTTGAGGTCACTGCTAATATTTATAAAATTTCCCAGTAAATATAGTTCCAGACTACCTGGGAAGTTAACTCCAGAAATCCTCCTTAAGTCTTCTGATGGTTCGTGCCAGAAAGGATTAACTTTTGTGCACGACCACTCAGAGTGGAGAAATGTTCCTTCCTCTATTTTACGTGGAAAGCATCTAACACTTCTGTTTTTGATTTGTGTCGTCTTTGTGGTGTCAAATATAATTGATGTAAAAAGTTACATTGCACCAAGCCATAACTGCGCATTAATAATCAAGCCCACCCCATCTTTGCACCATTCAGACCAAGATGGTTCTGCTAGATTTTCTGCCAGATCTGCTTCCCATCTTTCTCTTGATCTATGTAATCCAGGTGTTTTCCCTTCCATTTGTAGGGCATAATATAAATTTGGGTATATTATCCATCTATAATGTGTGTTCCAATTCACTTACTCCACCATCGTCATTTCCCCAAATCTCTCTTAGAAAAGCCCTTAATTGCAGGTAACAAAGGAAATTACCAGGTTTGCCTCATTTGTTCAAATGACATTAAGACCCCGACTTTGTCACGGTCCACGATATGGCCCATCCCCTTTTGTAGCCAAGTATTTAGAATCCTATTTCCCATTATGGTAGGTAGCACCTGGTTATTACATAATGGCAATCTTTTTTTAAAAAATATTTAAGATGAATCAATACAAACAACAATAATTACTATATCTAAGTACATATATCATTTATATATATATATATATATATATAAAAAAAAAATATATATATATATATATATATATATAATATATATATATATATATATATATATGAAGCCCACCCCAACATCCCAATTATTATCCTTCCTCCTCCCTACCCCAACTATAAAGGAAGAAATAAGGAGAGGGGAGATCACTATTTAATCTTAAAGTTATAACTATAAAGCTTCTTGGGTGCAGGAGCGGAGACGTCCACTGGGTGGATCGAGACCTCACACTTTAACATCAACAGCTTTCAAGTAGGGGCTCCAAACTTTAATAAAAACAGAATATTTCTCTCTCAAATTATATGTAATCTTTTCTAAAGGAATACAAGCTCTCATTTCATTATGCCATCTTTTTATCCCTACATTTAAATCAGATTTCCATGTAATAGCTAAACATTTTTTTGAAACCGCTATAAACACAAAAACTCAATTTGATACATATTTAGCTTCAATTTTAAAGCCATTGATTTAATATCTCCCAACAAAAATAACATTGGATCAAGAGGTCAATTTATTTTAAAAATCTGCTCTAAAAAAAAATTTTACTGTAGATAATCAATTTTTGAAAATTTGGGATCAAAAGGGAATTAAAAGAGTTGAGAATTGCTTTGAAGCTGGAAAATTTTTAACCTTTAATTGTATGAAAGACAAATTTCAAATTCCTTTAAACACCTTTTTTTTGGTTATTATCAAGTTAAACATTTTTTATTAGAACAATTAGGTCATGATTTAAAGTTACCCAGACAGTCCTCATTAGAATTACTGCTCACTAAAGAAGATTCGAAAAAATTTATTTCAGAAATGTATAAGTTGTTACAAAATAAATTGCCGAAACCTGATCTACATAAATCTAGAATGAAATGGGAAGTGGATTTACATAGAAAGATAGATGAAAACGTATGGAGAAATATATGTAGATACAGTGTGACGAAAGTAGTAAATGTACGTTATAGATTAGTTCAGTATAATATTTGACTCTGTTGAAATTTTTAAAAATCCAGCTCAGTTCCTCAGATACATGTTTTAGATGTGGTCAAGAAGGAGGTACTTTTTTACATTCGACATGGTCCTGCTCTAAGGTTAAAAGTTTCTGGTTGCATAATCCCTGTATTATCGTTAATATCCTGCCAAATTTTTACCATATGAATCAATATCGGGTTTGAAGTCTTTTTCCTAATTAATTTAAAATTCCATTTGTAAATAAAATCTTTAATCACTGTTTCTTCCATTCCTTGTAATCCCACATGCACCCACTTTGGTGGGCTTGTATCGAAGAAAGATGCCAAAAATCTTAACCGAGCAGTCAAGTAATTTTTTTTTTAAATCTGGGAGTCGTAGTTCCCTCTAGTTTATGATCCCATGTCAATTTTTCTAATGCTATTCTTGGTACTTTAATATTCCATAGGAATTGTCTTACTAAATTAGTTATTGTCTTAAAAATCTGTTTTGGTAAATGTATTGGTATCGACTGGAGCAAATGTTGAATTTTTGGCATTATCTTCATTTTGATACAATTAATTCTCCCTATTAACGTTAGGGGCTGGTCCTTCCATTTTTTCCAGCAGGAGAGAGTAGTTCAACTTGTACAAATTATTCAAATTATGCAATGATAAGGGGCTATCAACAATCTTGTTGTACGAGGCCCTTTGGGTAGGAGCGATCACAATATGATCGAATTCTCACTCGACATGGAGAGTGATGAAATTAAAACCGAAACTAAGGTCCTGAATTTAAATAAAGGGAATTATGATGGTATGAGATGGGAGTTGAGTAAGATTGATTGGGTGGTGTTTATGGGGGAGTTGACTGTGGATAGACAATGGAAAGCATTCACAGATCTAATGGAGAAATTGCAAAAATCATTTATACCGGTTTGGCATAAAAATAAACCAAAAAAGATGACTCAACCCTGGATAACAAGGGAAATTAGAGACAGCATTAGGTCCAAAGAGAGAGTATATCAATTGGCCAAAAAAAAGTACCACAACCGAAGACTAGGAGCAGTTCAAGATGCACCAAAGGAGGACAAAGGGATTAATCAAGAGAGCAAAAATAAATTACGTAAGTAAGCTTGCAGCAAATATAAAAACCGACTGCAAAAGCTTTTATAAATATGTCAAGAGGAAAAGATTGGTGAAATCCAGAGTAGGTCCCTTGCAGTCGGAATCAGGGGAATATATAATGGGGAATAAGGAAATGGCAGACCAATTAAATTCTTACTTTAGTTCTGTTTTTACAAGAGAGGATACAAATAACCTCCCAAGGATGTTGGGAAACATAGAGACTAATGCAAAGGAGGAACTGAAAGAAATCAGTATCTCTAAGGACATGGTCTTGGGGAAATTGATGGGATTGAAGGCAGATAAATCCCAAGGGCCTGATAATCTACATCCTAGGGTACTTAAGGAAGTGGCCATTCAGATAGCAGATGCTTTAAGAATTATTTTCCAGAACTCGATAGACTCAGGATCAGTACCCATGGATTGGAGGGTAGCTAATATTACCCCACTATTTAAAAAGGGGGGTAGAGAAAAAGCGGAGAATTATAGGCCGGTGAGCCTTACATCAGTAGTGGGCAAAATGATGGAATCCATTATTAAGGATGTAATAGCAGAGCATATGACTAGCAGAGAAGGGATCGGACAGAATCAACATAGATTTACAAAAGGTAAATCGTGCTTGACAAATCTATTGGAATTCTTTGAGATGGTGACAGGTAAAATAGATGGGGGGGAGCCAGTGGATGTGGTGTACCTGGACTTCCAAAAGGCCTTCGATAAGGTCCCGCATAAACGACTGGCTTCCAAAATCAAGGCTCATGGGATTGGGGGCAAAGTATTGATGTGGATTGAGAACTGGCTGGCAGGTAGAAGACAGAGAGTTGGGATAAATGGCTCGTTTTCTGAGTGGCAGGCGGTGAACAGTGGGGTGCCACAGGGATCTGTACTGGGACCCCAGCTGTTCACAATTTACATTAATGATCTGGATGAGGGGATTGGATGAAATATCTCCAAATTTGCAGATGACACTAAGCTAGGAGGGGTTGTGTGCATTGAAGAGGGCGTCAGGAAGCTCCAGTGTGATTTGGATAAATTGAGGGACTGGGCAGATACATGGCAAATGCACTACAATGTGGATAAATGTGAGGTTATCCACTTTGGTAATACAAACCGGAGGGCAGATTACTATTTGAATGGCAATAGATTAAGAGATGGGGAAGTGCAGAGAGACCTAGGGGTACTTGTACACCAGTCTCTGAAGGCGAGCATGCAGGTACAGCAGGCGATTAAAAAGGCAAATGGTATGTTGGCCTTCATATCAAGAGGGTTTGAGTAAAGGAACAATGGATGCAGATGGGATGTTTCCAATGATGGGAAAATCCAGAACCCGGGGCCATGGTTTGAGGATAATAGGCAAACCATTTAGGACCGAGATGAGGAGGAATTTCTTTACCCAGAGGGTGGTGAATCTGTGGAATTCATTGCCACAGAGGACAGTAGAGGCAGGTTCATTAAATATATTTAAGAGGGAATTAGATATCTTTCTTCAGTATAAGGGTATTAAAGGTTACGGAGAGAAGGCGGGGATGGGGTACTGAACTTTAAGATCAGCCATGATCGGGGAGGGAGTCACGTGATGGAGTAGTGGCCGGACGGTGAACTCCAGCCCTCTCCAGAAAAGTCAGAAAAAACAAAGGAAAACACAAAGGCACAGAAACAAAAGTTAAAGAAAAGTGAGTATAAAGGTGGAAAGAAGATGGCGACAAAAAAAGAAAAATCGAAATCAACGGTAAGAAGAGAGGAAGAGAAGACAACAGAGGAAGAAGGAGAAGGCCTTACCTGTTCGAAGAGGCCCGCGGTGGAGAGAGAAACCCGCTCCCTCAGGTCGGTAGAAATTGGACTACAAAAATGGCTCGCTGAGCCGAGTAAAAGTGCGCAACCGCGCATGCGCATGAAAAAAAACACACCGACGGGAGGGGTGACCAGCTGGGGAGTCGATCTCCACAGCTGGCAACGACAGCTGCAGAACACCTGCAGCAAGAAGAGAACACAGAAGACAATGGAAACAAGAAAGAAGAGAAGAAAAGGGCAACAAAGAAACAACAGATGGCCAACCCAGAGGAAGAAGAAGAGGAAGAGGAAGAGTACAGTGAAATAGAAGAAGAAGGGAACGGCAAGATAAAGGATTTACTTTCTCTTATTAAAGGATACATGGAGTCATTTAAAGAATGGCAAACACAGGAATTTAATGATTTAAGAAGAAGAATAAACAACACAGAAGAGAAAATGAATAAAATAGATATGACCTTAACAGAAATGGGAAAGAAAATGGACAAAATGGAAGAGCGGGCAGTAGCAGCAGAAATGGAGGTAGAGGACTTAAAAAAGAAATTAGAGGAATCTAATAAAAAAGCTATAGAGACACAAGAACTGTTAGCTCAGAAAATAGATATAATGGAAAATTATTACAGAAGAAATAACATAAAGATAGTGGGCCTTAAGGAAGATGAAGAAGGCAAGAATATGAGGGAGTTTATAAAAGATTGGATCCCTAGGATCCTAGGATGTCCAGAACTACAGCAAGAAATGGAAATAGAAAGGGCACATAGAGCATTGGCCTTTAAACCACAACCACACAAAAACCAAGATCTATTTTAGTAAAATTCCTAAGATATACTACAAGAGAAAAATTACTGGAGAAGACAATGGAAAAAGTAAGAGAGGGCAACAAGCCACTGGAGTATAAAGGGCAAAAAATCTTCATTTATCCAGATATAAGTTTTGAACTCCTTAAGAAGAGAAAGGAGTTCAATACAGCAAAGGCGATTTTATGGAAGAAAGGGTATAAATTTATACTAAAGCATCCAGCAGTATTGAAAATATTTATTCCAGGACAACAAAACAGACTATTCTCGGATCCAGAAGAAGCACGAAAATTTGCAGAACAATTACAAAATAGACTGAGGGATGAAGACGTGTAATGAGAGTAAAAATGATCACGATTGATATGTATGTGGGTAAAGAGGTATAAGAGTGTATAGGTATAATGTGCATACGTGAATGTATCTGTACTTAGAGGAAAATATAGATAGTATAGACAAGAATTAATAAGGGAAGGTAATGGAATAGAGAGAATAAGGAGGGAATTAAAAGAGTGACCTTTGTTACATATGAAAAGTGAAATCTTTTCTGGGGGGGCTGGGTGGGGGGGAATAGCGGTCACTGCAAAATCAGTTGACGCTTGCGAGTGAATTCGCAAACCCAAATGGAGAGGGGAGATGTGGTTGTTCGACAAGGAATAAAGGACAACTCAGGAGGGGAAGGGGAGATTGGGGCTAAAGAAGTTATAAATAGGAGAATAAGGAAAATGTTTGATGTTTTAGGAATGTTGTCTTATAAAGGGTTTAAAATAAGAAAACAGAAATGGAAAAGGAGGAAAGGTAATGATGGAAAAACGGAAAGGGAAGATAAACAAAGTATAAAATGGCTACGTTGAACTATATGACTTTAAATATTAATGGAATACATAACCAAATTAAAAGGAAGAAACTGCTAAATTTACTGAAAAAAGAAAAAAATTGATATAGCATTTGTGCAAGAAACACACTTAACTGAATTGGAGCACAAGAAATTAAAGAGAGATTGGGTAGGACATGTAACAGCAGCATCGTATAATTCAAAAGCAAGAGGAATGGCTATATTAATTAGTAAAAATGTGCCATTTGAAATAGAAGAGGAAATAATAGATCCAGCAGGGAGATATGTAATGATAAAATGTCAGATATATTCGGAGTTTTGGAACCTACTTAATGTATATTCACCTAACTAAGAAGATCAAAAGTTTATGCAAGATATCTTTTTGAAGGTAGCTAATACGCAAGGGAACATACTAATAGGAGGGGATTTCAACCTGAATTTGGATTCAAATATGGATAAAACTGGGAAAAAAATTAACAGAAAGAACAAATTAACCAAATTTATAATTTAATCAATGCAAGAAATGCAACTTTTGGATATATGGAGGAAACAAAACCCAAAAGAAAAGGAATATTCATGTTACTCAGCTAGACATAAAACATACTCAAGAATAGACCTATTTTTGTTATCAGCTAGTATGCAAGATAGAATAAGAAAAACAGAATATAAAGCTAGAATATTATCGGACCATTCACCCTTGATATTGACAATAGAGTTAGAGGACATCCCTCCAAGAATGTATAGATAGAGATTAAACTCCATGCTACTTAAAAGGCAGGATTTTAGAGAATTCATTGAAAGACAAATTAAAATGTATTTTGAAATAAATACGGAATCAGTGAAAGATAAGTTTATACTATGGGATGCAATGAAAGCATTCATTAGAGGGCAAATAATAAGTTATGTAACCAAGATGAAGAAGGACTATAATCAGGAAACAGAGCAGTTGGAAAGGGAAATAGTAAATATAGAAAAAGAATTAGCAATGAAGGAAGATACAACTAAAAGAAGAGAATTGGCGGATAAAAAAATAAAATATGAAACATTACAAACATATAAGGTTGAGAAGAATATAATGAAGACAAAACAGAAATATTACGAACTGGGTGAAAAAACACACAAAATCCTAGCATGGCAGCTTAAGACAGAACAAGCTAAGAAAATGGTATTGGCATCAAGGAAAAAAGACAAACAAATTACATATAATCCAAAAGAAATTAAGGAAAACTTTAGAGAATTCTATGAACAATTATACCGAACTGAAAACAAAGGGAAAGAAGGGAAAATAGATGAATTTCTGACTAAAATTGAACTACCAAATCTACAAATAGAGGAACAAAATAAATTAACAGAACCATTTGGAACAGTAGAAATACAAGAGATAATAAAAAAATTACCAAATAATAAGACACCAGGAGAGGATGGATTTCCAATAGAATTCTACAAAACATTTAAAGACTTATTAATTCCGCCCCTCCTGGATGTAATCAACCAGATTGATGAAACACAAAGCTTACCAGATTCATGTAAAACAGCAATAATTACAGTAATACTAAAACAAGGGAAAGATCCACTCTCACCAGCGTCATATAGACCAATATCTTTACTAAACACAGATTATAAGATAATAGCTAAACTATTAGCAAACAGATTAGCAGAGCAGGTACCGAAAATGGTAAATTTAGACCAAACTGGATTTATCAAAAAAAGACGCACAACAGACAATATTTGTAAATTTATTAACTTAATTCATGCAGTAGAAGGAAATAAAGCACCTGCAGTAGCAGTTGCTTTAGACGCAGAGAAGGCCTTCGACAGAGTAGAATGGAATTATTTGTTCAAAGTATTGCAAAAATTCAGTTTACCGGAGAAGTATATTAATTGGATTAAAGCATTATATAAGGGACCGTTAGCGAAAGTGACAGTAAATGCACATGTATCAAAGCAATTTAACTTAAGCAGGTCAACGTGGCAGGGATGCCCACTATCACCTTTATTGTTTGCATTAGCTATAGAACCACTAGCAGAATTGATAAGAATAGATAATAATATAAAAGGAATAAAAATAAAAGACAAGGAATATAAAATCAGTCTATTTGCAGATGATGTTATAGTGTACTTAACAGAACCAGAACTATCAATAAAAGAATTATATAAGAAATTGAAGGAATATGGAGAAGTGTCAGGTTACAAGATCAACGTAAATAAAAGTGAAGCAATGCCTATGAATAATGCGGATTTCTCAAAATTTAAGAAGGAATCTCCATTTAGATGGCAAATGCAGGCAATAAGATACCTAGGTGTACAAATAAACAAAAATCTCGGCCAATTATATAAACTCAATTATTATCCACTAATGAAAAAATTACAGGACGATTTAGAGCATTGGAAAGATTTACCACTAACACTAATAGGAAGGATAAACTGTATTAAAATGAACATTTTTCCAAGGATATTATACTTATTTCAGGCATTGCCAATACAACTGACAGAGAAATTCTTCAAAGAGTTAAAGAAAATAATAAGGAAATTTTTATGGAGGGGGGGAAACCGAGGATAGCACTAGATAAATTAACAGAATGGTATAAACAAGGAGGCTTACAATTGCCAAACTTTAAAAATTATTATAGAGCCGCACAATTAAGATACCTATCAGATTTTTATCAAACAAGGGGAAAACCAGATTGGATGAGATTAGAATTAGATAAAATAGGGGAAAAGATACCTGAACACATATTACATAAATGGGATGAAAAATTGGTACAACATAGAACTTCTCCAGTATTACATCATCTCCTCAATATTTGGAAGAAGATTCATGTAGAAAGAAATAAAACAAATTATCAATTACCAAAACTAATATTAACGCAAAATAAGTTACTCCCTTTTACAATAGATAACCTTTCCTTTAGAGAATGGGGAAAAAAAGGGATTAAAAGAATAGAAAATTGTTTCTCAGGAAGTAGATTCTTATCCTTTGAACAAATGAGAGGTAAGTACAATATAACTGGAGATACAGCGCTGGCATATTACCAGTTGAGATCCTACTTGAAGGATAAATTAGGAAGCAGTTTGAGTTTGCCAGAGGGAAGTAACCTTGAATATGTGATTACAGATACAATGTTAATCAAAAGATTTATAACAAATATGTATATTAAACTGCAAGAAAAGGAGAACGAGGAAACAAATGGTAAAACTAAACAAAAATGGGAACAAGATTTAAATATAAAGATAAAAAAGGAAACATGGGAGAAATTATGTTCTGGAACGATGAGAAATACAATAAATACGAGGCTACGTATGATACAATATAACTGGTTACACAGACTATACATTACACCTCAAAAGTTAAATAAATGGGACCCAATAGTATCTGATAGATGTTTTCGATGTAAAAAAGAAATGGGAACAACAATTCATGCAATCTGGACATGTGAGAAAGTAGAAAAATTTTGGGAAGATCTCAATCAGATATTAAATAAAATAACAGAAAACAATATACCAAAGAATCCAGAGATCTTTCTCCTAAGTAACATAAAAAACAAAGAATTTCGAATTGATTTGGAGGATGCACAAAAAAGATTTGTTAAGATAGCTCTAGCCGTAGCAAAAAAATGTATTATGTCAACCTGGAAATTGGAAGATAATCTGAAAATACAACAATGGTATATAGAAATGAATAAATGTATTCCATTAGAAAAAATTACAGTTTAAGAAATAATATTGAAATATTCGAACAAATATGGGAGCCTTACATTAAATACAATAGCGAAAACCTACCGGGGACAATCATTACCTAAGTTGATGGAAGGAGAAGGAAAGAAAAGAATGGACTCAGTAGAATTTCTGGTGTATTTTTGTTGAATGACAACATTGTCTGACTGGTTTAATGTAACCTAGATT
Source organism: Narcine bancroftii (assembly GCF_036971445.1). NCBI lineage: Eukaryota > Metazoa > Chordata > Chondrichthyes > Torpediniformes > Narcinidae > Narcine > Narcine bancroftii. The sequence continues at coordinate 232,412,257 of NC_091471.1, read as the reverse complement.
GTATACCTAAAATGGATGGGAGGGGGGGTGGTGGGGGGGTGGCTTGGGAGGAGGGAGGTGGGGGGGGAGAAAAAGTCACTGTATATGTGTGAAAAAGAAAAAGTGTGTATCATGGCTAATGTGATTTATGGTGTGAAAAATAAAAAATTTAAAAAAAAAGATCAGCCATGATCTCGTTGAATGGCGGAGCAGGCTCGAAGGGTCAAATGACCTACTCCTGCTCCTATCTTCTATGTTTCTATGTTATCAAGCATAATTCCCAGATATTTGATCCCTTCATTTTTCATTTGAGAACTCTGTTTCCTTAATATTATTCATAAGCGTGATTTGTTAAAGGTAGAATTTCACTTTTATCTATATTCATTGTCTACGCTGATACTCTTCCGTACTTTGTTAAAGTTTCTTGCAGTTTTTCCAGCATTCTCCCGGGTTCAGATATGTACGTTAATACATCATCGGCAAACAAACTTATTTTGCGTTGACCTTGACCGACCTCGAAGCCTTTAATTTCAGGATTGCTTCTGCTAGTGTTTCTATCGCCATAACAAATAGAGCCGGGGAGAGTGGGCAACCCTGTCTATTTGACTGCATGAATGGGAACATCCCTGATATTTGACTGTTTGTTATTATTTTTGCTTGTGGTTTTTGATATAATGCCCTAACCCAGTTAATAAATCTCCGTCCTATTCCCGAGTTTTCCAATGTTTTAAACAAAAAAGGCCATTCGAGTCTATCGAATGTGTTTTCTGCGTCTAATGATACGACTATATTAAGATCCTGTCTTGATTGGGCTAAATGTATTATGTTAAACAATCTCACCAGATTATTTGACCCTTGTCTGCCTTTAACAAATCCCACTTGATCTGTATGTATGAACTTAGGTAAATACTGTCCTAACCTGTTTGCCAGTGCTTTTGCTATTATTTGATAATCTGTGTTTAATAGATTGGTCGATAGGAAGAAGTTTTAAGTGGATCTCTATTCTGTTTTGGTAGCACAGTAATTATTGCCATTGAGAAAGAAACCGGTAATGTCTATGTTTCAACTGCTCACTTTATTATGTCCATGAATAATGGCATTAACAAATGCTTAAATTCTTTGTGAAACGCAGGTGAAAATCCATCTTCACCCAGGGCTTTATTAGCTTAAAGAGTTTCTAATGTTTCCTCAATTTCCTCCCAATTCTTGACTATCATTATCATTCCGCTTTGGGAGTTCCACATGATCTAGAAATTCCACTATTTTAGTCTTGTCTTCTGGCGAGTCGGATTTGTATAAATCTTTATAATATTGTCTGAATGTTTCACTTATTTCTTTCTGGTTATGTGTGACTGTACTGTTTTCCTTCTGTATAGCATTTACAGCTCTTGCTGATTCTGCAGGCTTCAATTGCCTGGCCAATATTTTATGTGCCCTTTCTCCTAAATTTGTAATAGTTCTGTTTTGTGTTTAATATTGTCTTTTCTGCTCTGTATGCTAGTAAAGTGTATGCTAGTGAATTTTCTTATTTTTCATTGTTCTAAATTTGTCTTGTTCCCCCGTTCTTTGATATTCTTTTTCTAATTCTCCTATTTCTTTCTCCAATTTATTCACTTTGGCATTAAACTCTTTTAATTTTTTCTTTAGTGAATGAAATGATTTGTCCTCGTAAAGTATCCCATATATCAAAAAGCTATTTGTTTCACAAAAAATCTCAATCTGTTGTCTTATAAATTGTTTAAAATACTCCCTTTTTAACAACAGCATATTCAATCGTCACCTACATGTACTTTCTTGTTTCTCTGGTATTAGTGGTGAATGATCCGAGTGTAATCTGAGTAGGTATTCCATTTTGTCTCCTCTATCCTTCAGACTTGACGATTGCTAAAACAAATCCATTCCTTTATGTGAATCAGGCATTTTAGAATAAAATGTGTAGCCTCTTTCTATGGGATTTATTGCCTCCAGACATCCATCAAGTTTAAATCTTTCATATATGCAAGGGTTAGATTAGCTGTCTTAGCTCTTCTTACTGTTCTTGTCGACTTATCAGGTATTGGGCCGAGACAAAAATTAAAGTCCCCTCCAATCAGTATATTTTGCCTCCGCTGTTTTTAAAAACACATCCTTCACGAAGGCCTCATCATTGTAATTTGGAGCGTAAATATTAATCAACTATTCTGAATAAATTTTGCCATTTACCTGGACGCTCGATCTTTCAAAATATTTTCTATAACCGTCGGAACATTTTTATTGATCAAAATTGCCGCTCCCCCTGCTTTTGAAATAAATGAAGAAGACCTGTCCCACCCATAATTGTTTCAGTTTATCATGTTCCATTTTAGTGAGATGTGTTTCTTGGAGAAACACCACATGAGCTTTCAGCTTTTTTAAATGTGTAAGTATTCTTTTCCTCTTGATGACCCGTTCAAACCATTAACATTAAAACTTATAAATTTCAATGTCTTATCCAAAGCAGCATTTTGTGAATTCTGTGCAAATAAATAAATATGCAAACCGTTTCATGATCTGTGCTCTCTCATTAAAAATTGTGCAACCTCTGCTCCGATGGTGAAGTAGACAGTGAGCCCCTGAGGCCTGCGATATAAAGCCCCAGGGATGAAGAGGAGGAACCCCACCCTAAAGCACCACCTTTAAAACTAAACTCCCCTGCTGATGCCATTTTACCGCCCCCACCTCCAAGCCAGAGTTTGAACTGTGCTGTTACCTTAAATACCTTCTATCCACTCTCCAAGCTCCCTGAGAGCTGTGGATAGGATGAAACATTGACATTTATTAATATAATTAAGATGACCTTCACAAAAAATAAAACTTTGCGAGGTCCAGAAAATATCCTATTTACATTAGATTTTCCACAGTCAACTTTTCTTGTGTCTACTTTCCTTTCTCTTCATCTTCTTCATAATTGTCGAACGAAGTCTTCCACCTCTTCTTTCATTTTAAAGAATCTTCCATTGCCTTCTGAGATTTCCACTCTCAAAGTCGCTGGGTAGAGCATCGCGTATCCGAAGTTCTTTTCACGGAGTTGACCCTGTCGAACTGTCTCTCCTCTTTCAGATGACCCCATTACTGAAGGCCTGAGAAAAACCTAATCTCTGTACCATCCCACTTTATTGGAGAGCGGGTACTTTGTGAATGTTCAAAGGCAACTCTCAAGATTACCTCTTCATCTTTGATGCTTTGTAGCCTTACCAGAAAGGGTCGAGGGCGGGGCTTCACCTGTTCTCCTGGGTCCAAGCGTTCAGTGAGCATGTTCAATGTGAACATGATGGCCAAGTTCCTCGGTGTGAAGAATCCAAGTCTTGAAAAATTTCACAGCGTCTCTGCCTTCAACACCTTCTCTCTGGCCAACTATTCTAACATGATTTCTCCGAATGAACTTTTCCATGTGATCAATTTTATCTCAGAGGAGTTGCTTGTCTATTGCCCATTGTTCAGCTTGTTTTATCAGTCTTCAATCTGTTTATCATGTTTACCGTGATCTCTTTCAGCAACGTCCCTTCATGTTTACTGCGATCTCTCTCAGCGCCATCCATTCTTTCAGACAAATCGTTTATTGCTTCACCGATATCTTTCACTGAAGTGATGAGCTCTTTCATGGCATTTTCCACACCCGCAAAATGTTGTCCCCGTCCTTCAAATTCTTGTAAAAGCGTTTCCATCTCTTGCATTTGTCGGGACATAGAGTCAGCTCCCCCTCCCCGCATTGTCCATTGCAGTAGCTGGTGAATTTGGAGCTTCTTCTGTCATTGGCCTTGCCTTTTTTCACGTGCAATCTTCCAGTCGCCTTCAACACTTTGGATTCAAATGTTGCATGTACTGGCTTTTCAAAGCAAAAATTCTAGGAGAAAACACTTTTCGGTCGTCTTTTAGCACTTTTTCTTGGGGAGCTCGGGAAAAACATGTCCGCTCACCACGGCCATCCCCTCTCTCTCTGGCCATCCTTGTCAAGAAAGCATTTCCAACACACAGTCCCTACTGGTTTCTTCTCAGATCTGGCTCGATCTATTACTAGTTGTCCTGGCGAGAGGATGCACCTTGATCCCCAATGCCTTCCATTTCATGTTTTTCAAGGTAACAGCAAGCACCACCTCTTTGCCTGGTCTGTATTTTAAAGTCGAAGTCGTAGCATTGTAGTCTTAGAAGTGATCTCTGGAATCCAGCTGCTGCCTTGTTTAGGTTCTTTCTCTAGATGTGTTCCAGTGGGCGATGATCACTTACCACTATAAACTTACTTCCATACAGAAACTTGTGAAACTTCTCGCATCAATCTACGACCACCAACAGCTCTCTCCCTCAATATTGCCATATCTGCTCTCCGCTGTTAGTGCTTTTGAGGCAAAAGCTATTGGTTTTCCTCCTTGTACTAATGCTGCACCAAGGCATCTATGAGACATATCTACTTGCAGAGTGAGGGCTTTGTCTCTATCATAGTATCTCAACTCCACTTATCTGCATATTATTTATTTGAGCTGGTCAAAACTTCTCTGGTGTGATGGTGAACCCTGAAATTATTTGGGATTTACTATGTAGTCTGACATATGTGGTCTGAAGGAACTTGTGTATTGGACCAACCCAAGGAAACCTCTGAGTTCCTTTTTGTCCTTTGGGTGCTCCATCTCAGCCATGGCTTTTACCTTCTCTGGGCTTGGCTCTACCCCATCAGGAGTGGACACCATTCCGAAGAATAGGCATTCCGTCTCTTTTACGATGCATTTGTCTGCATTAAGTTTAATTCCAGCCCATCTTGTTCTCTCCATGGCCTCATTTAGATGAAGATAATGAGCTTCTCCATCTCTGCCAAAAACCTGGATGCCGTCGGCGATGCCAACAGCACCTTTACACCCCATGTAGGTCTCATCAATCTTCTGTTGGAACACGTCCTGGCTCACCTTTAGGCTGAAAGGTAGTCGCAGGAACTTGTAAACAACCAAATGGACTATTGAATGTTGTTAGTGTTGATTCCTCATCTAGTTTCACATTCCAGGATCCATTCTTGCTGAAGATTTTGGATCCTGTTAATTCCACTGTGATGTCTTCTAGTGTCGGTGTTGGGTAGTGACCCCTTTTTATTGGTTGATTTAAATCTCTAGGGTCCAAACATATTCTCAAGCAGCCATTTGCTTTTTCTTTGACCACTATGGAATTTACCCAGTCAGTTGGCTCAGTCACGTTGGCTATGACTTGCATCCTTTCCATGTCCTTTAGTCCTTACTTCAACTTCTTCTTAAGCTCTAATGATACTGTCCTTGGAGCAGGGACAACTGGTTTGCAGTTTGGATCTTTGATGATGTGATAGTCAAAGTCTCTGAAGCATCCAACTGAACCATCAAAGCATTCCGGGTACATGCTCATGAGCTCAGCCTTGTTCGTGACTGGAGGTCGGGTTCTCCAATGGAGTGTCTCTGTTGATCATTTTGGAAATCTTCTTCGTCTGGATCTCATAATTGACAGACATCAACTGCAACTCCTGGCAGCTATCCAGACCTAGAATTGCTGGTCCGTCTGCATCTACCACGTAGAACGTACGGAGGATGTTCTTTCCCTTATGCCAGCCATTGAACTGAGTTCTCCCTAGCTGATTGATCATGGGTCCACCATAGGCCGTTAAAGTGACCTTTGCTGTTTCCAATGTGCCGTCTTTTGGATATTCTTCTATTATGTTCTCTGGGAACATCTGGCAGTAGAGTCTGTGAGGAAGGACTTTGTTTTGTGATCCAGTATCCAGCTTCACCTTTAGGTTAAATATCGTAGACTTGTTCTGGATTGTTCTCTGTATTTGGATCCTTGTGTGCAACTCACTTCCTTCTTTCATCTTACCCGACATCTCGTAAAGGTGTATGGATTCTATGTCCAGTTTCGGGGTATCTGAGTCCTCATTGTTGTTTCCCTTTATGTGGTGAATCTTCTTCTTGTCTTTTTTATTCACTGGTATTAGTGTTTTCTTCATACCAGACTTGCACATCTTCGCCCAGTGGTTTGCTTTACCACAGGCTCTACATTCAGAACCGTATGTGGGACATTTATTTTGGTCATTGAAGGGGGGGGTTGTCTGCCAGACTTCCTGCAGGTCTTAGGGGTTTGCACTTTTCTGATTGTGTTCTTTTTAGCATCAACCCTTCCTTCTCTTTGCTGTGGGTGGGTCTGCATAGATAGGGATTTCATTTGTGTCCTCATGGCTTCAAAGGCTTTGGCTGTGTCTATAGCTTCAGCCAGCTTCAAGGTATCCTTCCCTATAAGAGACTTTTGCACATTGGGATGGGCTCTCCCCCACATTAGTTGATCAACTAATCTTTCCTCTATATCCTTAAATCTGCATTTTGCAGCAGCAATTTTTAGTCTGGTGTGGAAATTATCAACAGTTTCATCAATCTCTTGAATTAAGCCCTGAAATTCATAGCATTTAATTCTATGATTAGACCTAGGTTCAAGGTGAGAAGCAAACTTTGCGAATATCTGCTCTGGATCATTTTCCTCCACCTCTGTCAGCTCCCAGCTATTAAATAAGTCAAGGCCTCGCTCCACTCTCCAGAGAAATATATAACTTCTCCAATGTAGTTGCATATTTAAAATAATTTTTGAATGCTAAATTACACTTCTGCTGAAACTTTTTAAACCCCCCCCCCCCACCATCACTGGGTGAACTGCTGTTGCTCCAGCCAGTTTTTTTCAAATATTTTTTCTCTTCTTTCCCCTCGTTTTTCAGTGACTTACAGTTATGGCTTTATTCCTGTTCTCTTCTACCGCTACTACCATGTTATCTTCAATAACTTAGAGATGCAAGATTCAAATAACAGAAGACACTTTACTTACTGATGCCTTCCACCATCTCAGGAAAATATGTGTGTGTGTGTGTGTGTGTGTGTGTGTGTGTGTGTGTATATATATATATATATATATATATATATATAAATTTTTTTTTTCTTTTAATATATATATACGCCCCACAGTGGTGCACTACAGTTACTACAGTGACAAGGGTGTATTCTTGCGCGGTTACAAAATAGTTCACATTATCCTGACTATATAACATGCCGGAACCCTACCGGAACACGAAGACTTTTTCCAGCGCACCCACCACAATGTCAGTCAGGCCATCCTTGCTGAGATCAAGTGCCCCATGGATGGCTCGGCCAAAGAACTGGAGGCCCGGTTCCACTTTCGAGGAGCAGATTCGCTGTGGAGAGAGAGGCAGAGGCCTGAGGGAGTAGGGGGATCATATCTGGTGGATGGAGGAACAAGTGCGGGGGGGGGGGAAACGAGGGGATGGAAACGAGGGGATGGAGGCTGAGAAGGAAAGGAGGGGAAGCGGGGATGGAGCAGGGAGAGGGAGAAGGGAGGGAGGAAGATGGAAAGGACAGAGGGGGAATGGGGTCTCACCTGGCTGGGACGCTCCTGGATACCGGTTGCCGTCCCGCAGAACACATAAACGCATCCCTGCCCCCCCTCCTCCAGCGGTGCTCCCACCACTGCGTCCCCCAATCCATCCCCGTTCAGGTCTCCTGGTGAGGCAATGGCCGCTCCAAAACGCGACAGGGGTTCGCCTGGGGTTCCCCACAGCTTGGCTTTGTGCTCGAGGTGCCCCTGGGTGGGGAGAGAGGTAGTCTTAGGGAAACGAGGCCCAAACCCATTTCCTCCCTCCCCTTTCACCTCCCTTCTCCTTCTTTCCTATCTCTTCCCCTCCCCTGCCTTCCACTCTCACCCTACAGTCCCTCTCCCCCTCCTTACCCTCTCACCATCTGTCCTCTCTCCCCCCTCTCTCCACCATCCTCTATCCCCGCCCCCCTCTATCCACTCTCCCCATCCTTCTCTCTTCCCTCCTTCCCCTCACCCCCTCGGTCCCATCTCCCCTCCATTCCCTACCCCTGCCCCTCCCCTCACCCTGTCCCCTCTCCCCGTCTGGCTCCTAATCCTCTCCATCTCTTCTTCCCCCTCCATTCCCTCTCGCCCTGGTCCCCTCTTCCCTCCCCTCCATCCTCTACCTCTGCCCGTCTCCTCACTCCATCCTCTCTCCCCCTCCATCTTCTCTCCCCCATCTTTCTCCCTCCCCCTGCATCCACTCTCCCCTCTCCATCCACCCTCCATTTCCCCTCTACCCCAGCTCTTCTGGACTTACCTCCTGGAAATTGTAGACCAAAACCAGACCCCCGAAGTCCGAGATGAGATGGTGAGGGGCTCCCACCAGCACCAGGTCCGTCCTGCCATCTTCATCAAGGTCAACAGGGCAGATCTCGGCTCCGAAGTAGGAGCCGATCTGCCGGAGACAAAGGGAGAGGGTAAGGAGAGAAGGGATGGTGAGGAGGGAGGGAGGGGACAGTGAGGGAGGGGATAGTGAGGGAGGGGTCAATGAGGAGGGGTCGGTGAGGAGGGAGGGAGGGGATGGTGAGAAGGGAGGGAGGGGACGGTGAGGAGGGAGGGAGGGGATGGTGAGGAGGGAGGGAGGGGACGGTGAGGAGGGAGGGAGGGAGGGGACCGAGAGGAGGGAAGGGACTGTGAGGAGGGAGGGGATGGTGAGGAGGGTGGGGATGGTGAGGAGGGTGGGGATGGTGAGGAGAGAGGGGAGGGACAGTGAGGAGGGAGGGAAGGGATGGTGAGGAGCGAAGGGATGTTTCACCCACCTTCAGTGGAATGTTCTCACCTGCGTCCCCTCCACCTTGTCCAATAGCAATGACTCCCACTTGTCAAAGACAAGCACCATCCCTCGGTGCTGGTATCGAGGGGCTCCTACGACCAGGTATGTCCCCAACTGATCACTGGCTTCCTTCACACTGTAGCCTGAGGCAAGTGGAGCCGGAGGTAGAGTGGGGAGGGAAGGGAGGGGTTGAAGAGGGAGGTTAGGTGAGGGAGGAAGAGGAGTAAACAAAGGGGATAATTGAGAGGGGAAGGAGAGTGTGATGGAAAGGGAGGGAGGGAAGGATAAAGGAGAGGATAGGTGAGTGAGGGGGACGTGGGGAGAAAGATGCAAAGAGAGTTGAAGGGGAGGGAATCGAGGGGATGTAAAGGAGAGGAGTGAGGGTGGGAGGGAGTGAGAGGAAGAATGAGGAAAGGTGTATGTATGCCACATTCACCCCTCCCTGTCTCTGTAACCCCCTCTGGTCCCTGACACCCCTCCCCATCTCTGTAACCCCCTCTGATCCCGTACACCCCTCCCAGTCTCTGTTGTTCCCTTCGGTTGCCTACAATCCTCCCTGTCTCTGTAACACCCTCTGGTCCCCTACACCCCTCCCTGTTTCAGTAAGCCCCTCCTGACCCTACACCCCTCCCTATCTCTGTAAGCCTCCTCTGGTCCCCTACAACCCTCCCGGTCTCTGTAACCCCCTCCGGTCCCCTACACCCCTCTATGTCTCCGTAACCCCATCCAGTCCCCAACACCCCTCCCTGTCTCTGTAACCCCACTGGTCCCCTACACCCCTCCCTGTCTCTGTAACCCCAACCGGTCCCCTACACCCCTCCCTGTCTCTGTAACCCCCACATCCTCACCGAGATACGAATTCTTCATATTCTCCAGGTCTGTGGATTCGTTGATGAATAATTTGCTTTGCGTTCTGAACAAGAAAAGTCCCCCGGACCAATCGTAGGTTCCCACTGCCCCCAGAACGACTGTATCCTGAGGTGGGGGGTTATATTGGTGAGGGGTTATATTGGTGAGGTTGTTTCGAGGGTGGGAAGGTTGATGAGATGTCTCCTCACCATGCCCTCCCTCCCTCCCTCCACACCACCCCCTTCCTCCCCACCATCCCCTCCCTCCCTCCTCACTGTCCACTCTCTCCCTCCCTCTTCCGCACCATCCCCTCCCTCCCTCCTCACTGTCCCCTCCCTCCCCACTGCCCCCTTCCTATCTTCTCTCTACCCCCACCTTCCCCCTCCAACACCCCACCCTGACTAGACTTCCCCCTTCCCAAACTCACTGAGATGACCAGAGAGCTGAATCCCTCCTGGGCCATTTCCAGTTCGAACGAGCTGACTCCTTTCTCCTCCGTCCCTGCAGGAGAATGAGGGAGAGGCACCAATTACCCCACTCAGACCCAAATCCCGGGGTACTCTCACCTCCCCATCCCTTTCTCCCCCCACATCCCAGTGGTCGAACACTTCCCTCTTCGCCAGGTAGAATTAATCCAGATGCTCTGCGCCCGACACCTTATCTATTCCCTGTATTCATGTCAGTCATGGGAAGGAACACTGTCCTGTTCTCCTGGTGGAGTTAGTCCAGGTACTCTGCATCCAACACAGAATATTCAACAGGATATCAACAAGATGCAGTGTTGGGCGGAGAAGTGGCGCATGGAGTTCTGTCCGGGCCAGTGTGAGGTGATGCATTTTGGACAAACCAGAAGGCTGAGACCAGGGTTAATGGTCGGTTACTTCAGAGTGTGGATGAACAGAGGGACCTTGGGGTCCAGATCCCTATACTCCACAAGGTCGCCACAGAGGTTTATGGGATCGTTAAGAAGGCCTGGGGGTTCACAGGGATTCACGAGTCAGGGGGATTGAATTCAGGGGTCAAGAGCTCATGTTACAAATACAAATCACTGGTGAGTCCCCCATGGAGAATTGTGTTCAGTTCTGGTCACCTCATTACAGGAAGGATGTGGAAGCTATGGAGAGGGGGCAGAGGAGATTCACCAGGACATTGCCAGGATTGGAAAATAAGTCTTTTGAGGCAAAGTTTACAAAGAGAGGACTTTTTGGAGCGTAGAAGGATGAGAGGAGACTTGATAGAGGTCGACAAGATTCTGAGAGGCATCGATAGGGTGGACAGTCAGCATTTGTTTCCCAGGGCGGGATCAGCAAACACCAGTGAACGTCTTTACAAATTAGAGGGAGGAAAGCTTAGGGGAGACGTCAGGGAGAAGTTTTATTTTTACACAGAGAGTTGTGGGGACATTGAAGAGACTCAGACAGGACCATGGGAGGAAGAATGGTTCATTGTTTTTTAGAAAGGAATATGTGGGCTGGCAGAACATCGAGGGCCAAAGAGTATGTACTTGTGCTGTAGTTTTTGATGTTCTATGTTCCAGTGATTGTAGGGGGGTGGGTGGTAGATGAGGGATGGACATAAGATGCTGGCAAGCCTCCTTCATCCTTCCCATGAAGGTACATGGTGGATTTGAAGAGGTGGACGTGGAGAGCAGTAAGAAACAAGGTTAAGTGACCCAGGGAGGTCGATGCGAGGAGCAGGGACTAACGGGATGAAATGTCCCAGGGAGGGGAATGTGGAGAGAAGGGACAAATGGGATGAAATGGCCTGGGGAGGTGGTGCAGAGAGCAGGAGCTAACAGGTGAAGTGGCCCATAGTGGTAGATACAGAGAGCAATAACAAACGCTATGAAGTGGCCTGGGGAGGTGCATAAAGAGAAAAGGGACTAGCAGGAGGAAGTGGTCCATGGAGGCAGATGCGAAGAACATGGACCAACGGGATGAAGTGGCCCGAGGAGTTGGATGCAGAGTACAGGGATTAATGGGATGAAGTCGCCCATGGAATCAGACACAGAGAGGAGATACTAAAGGGATGAAGTGGCCCCAGGCGGTGAATGCAGAAAGCAGGGACTAATAGGAGGAGGTGGCCCAGGGAGGCAGATGCAAGAGCAGGGACAATTGGGATGAATTCGCCCGGGGAGGCAGATGCAGAGAGCAGGGACTAACAGGATGAAGTGGCACAGAGAGGTGGATGTGGGGAGCAGGAACTAACAGTATGATATGGCCCGGGAAGGTGGGTTTGGAGAGCAGGGACTAATGTGATGAAGTGTCTTGGGGAGATGGATATGGAGAGCAGGGACTAACGAAATGAAGTGGCCTGGAATGGAGGATGTGGAGAGAATCTACCATTGGGGTGAAGTGTCCTGGGAAGGTGGATGCGGATACAGAAGCAGAGACTAATTTGATTAAGTGGCCTGGGAGGCAGATGCAGAGATCAGGAACTAACTGGATTAAGTTGCCCAGGGAGATTGATGCAGAGAGTAGGGACTAATGGAATGAAGTGGCCTGGGGAGACAAATGTGGACAGCAGGGACAAATGGGATGGAATGGCCTGGGGAGATGGATGCAGAGAACAGCGAATAAAAGGATGATGTGACCTAAAGGATATGAATGTGGAGCAAGGAATAAAGGTAGGATGTGGCCTGGAGTGGAGAATGTTGAGAAGGTATTAATGGGGTGAAGTGTCCTGGGAAGGCAGATGGAGAGAGTGGGGATGAACAGGATCAGGTGGCGTGGAGTGGTAGATGTGGAGAGAAGGAACTAATGGGATGAAATGGCCCAGGGAGGTGGATGAAGAGACTGGAAACTAACGGGATAAGGTGGCCGAAGGAGGCAGATGGAGAGAGCAGGGTTTAATTCGTAGAACCAGCTATTTTGTACCTTCAATGGCAAAAATCTTCTTCTGAAGTTCATTTTTGATGTTGTCTAGTGCTTGGAAGTTATCCACCTGGAACACATTCTTCACACTTGAAGCGATAGTATTCAGCTCTGTCCTGGCAGAATAAGAGTCGAAGGACTTGCCAACCTTGGATAGGCAATGGGATGAGGGTCAGGCACAGAATTACTAAATACCCCCAGGGAAAATGGGGACTTTATGACGAACGAATTATAGTGATGTCATGATGCACGGTCATAAATAGTCATCCAGTTAAGGAGACCCAATGTGGCAGATGTAGATGCAGGGCCTAATGGGGTGAATTGTCCTGGGGAGGCGGATGTGGAGAGCAGGGACTAATGGGGTGAATTGTCCTGGGGAAGTGAATATGGAGAGCAGGTACTAATGGGGTGAATTGTCCTGGTGGGGGGTGGATGTGGAGAGCAGGGAGTAATGGGGTGAATTTTCCTGGGGAGACAAATGTGGTAAGCAGGGACTAAGGGGGTGAATTCCTTGAGGAGGTGGATGTAGAGGGAAGGGACTAATGAGTTGAAATGTCCTGGGGAGGGGGATGTGGAGAGTCGTGACTAAAGAGATGAATTGTCCTGAGGAGATGGATTGGGATAGCAGGGACTAACAGGGTAAATTGTCCTGTGGCGGCAGAAGTGGAGAGCAGGGACTAATGGGGCGAATAGTCCTGGTGAGGTGGATGTGGAGAGAAGGGACTAATGGGGTGAATTGTCCTGGGGAGGCGGATGTGGATTGCAGGGACTAATGAGGTGAATTGTCTTGGGGAGGTGGATGTGAAGTCCAGGGAATAATGGTGTGAATTTTCCTGTGGAGGTGGATGTGCACAGCAGGTTCTAGTGGGGTAAGTTGTCCTATGGAGGTGGATGTGGATAGCAGGGACTAATGGCATGAATTGTCTTGGGAAGGTGGATGTAGAAAGCAGGGACTAATGAGGTGAATTGTCCTGGGGATGTAGTTGTGGAGAGCAGGGACTAATGGGGTGAATTGAACTGAGGTGTGTGTGGAGAGGAGGGACTAATTGGATGAATTGTCCTGGGGAGGTGGATGTGGAGAGCAGGGACTAATGGGGTGAATTTTCATAGGGAAGTGGAGGTGTAGTGCAGGGACTAAATGGGTGAATTATCCCTGGGATGTAAATATGGAGAGCAGGGACTAATGGGGTGAATTGCCTTGGGGAGGTGGATGTGGATAGCAGGGACTAATGGGGTGAATTGGCCTGGGGAAGTGGATGAGGAGAGCAGGGACTAACAGCGTGAATTGTCTTGGTGAGGTAGGTGTGGATTGCATGGTCTAATGGGGTGAATCCTCCCAGTGAGACAGATGCTGGGCACAGGGATTAACTGTGAAGTGTCCAACGTAGTGGATACATGGTGCAGGGACTAATGGGATGTGGTATCCTGGGAGGTGGAGTGGGGTACAGGGAGGGGCAAGGCTTGTTTGCGGAGTGCGACCCTATTGATTGCCTCACCCCAATAGCGTAACGTATGATGTTTTTCTGATTGGCAGCCTTGATAGCTTCATGGAAGTTTGTTTGCTGTGATTCCCCATCCGTAATGGTGATCATGACTCTTCTGGCATCTTGCCTTGCTCCAGCCCTCGAAACGAATATCTCATTGCTGCAGCCAATGAAGTGAAAGATATGGATCGAGGCACTCCCACACTCCCTCCTCATCTCCCTCTCCCCTGGGACCCTCCCTCCTCATTCCCCCTACCCTGGGTTGCTCCCTCTTCACTGCCCCTGCCTGCGAATTTGTCACCTCCATCGACCCTCCCTGCAAGAGGATAGACAAGATGCAGAGTAGGGCAGAGAAGTGGCAGATGAAGCTCTATCCAGGTCAGTGTGAGGAGATGCATTTTGGACAAACCAGGAGGCTGAGTCCAGGGTTCATGGTCAGTTACTTTATAGAGTGGATGAACAGAGAGACCTTGGGGTCCAAATACATACATCCCTCAAGGACACCACACAGGCTGATAGGATCATTAAGAAGGTCTGTGGGAAGCTGGGATTAATTAGTCAGGGGATTGATTTAGGAGTCCACACGTCATGTTACAACTCCACAAGTCTCTGGTGAGACGCCACTTGGCGAATTGTGTTCACCTCATTACAGGAAGGATGTGGAAGCTACGGAGAGGGGACAGAGGAGATTCACCAGGATGTCGCCTGGATCGGGAAACAAGTCTTTATGAGGCAAGGATCATGGAGCTGGGACTTTTCTCTTTGGAGTGTAGAAAGATGAGAGGAGACTTGATAGAGGTCGACTAGATTCTGAGAGGCATCGATAGGGTGGACAGCCAGTGCCTGTTTCCCAGGGCGGGATCACCAAACACCAGAGGATGTGGGTACAAAGTGAAAGAAGGAAAGTTTCGGGAAGGCATCAGGGGTAAGTTTTTTTACACAGAGAGTTGTGGAGGCCTGAAATGCCTTGTCGGAGATGGTGGTGGAGGCTGCGACATTGGGAGTATTTTAGAGATTCTTAGACAGGCAGACGGATGGTAGAGGGTTACGGGGTGGGGCGGGGTTAGTGCTTTTTGTTAAGGAATCTACAGGTCGGCTGAACATCGAGGACCAAAAGGCCTGTAGTGCTCTATGTTCCTGTGATGGGGGATGAGGGATGGATGAAAAATGCTGGCAACCTTCAACATTCCCAAATATGTGGGGGATGGGTGTTAAATGCTGGCAGTTCTTCAGGGCCGGCACAACATCGAGGGCCAAAGGCCTGTCGTGTTCTTTGTAGTAAAGTGAAGGGAGGGAAATTTAGGGGAGACATCAGGCGTAGTTTTTTTACAAAAGGGTCGTGGGGGGCCTGGAACGCCTTGCCAGGGGCGGTAGTGGAGGTTGGAACATTTGGGGGCATTTAAGAGACAGACAGACCCACGAAACCCTCTCCCCCATCTCACTCACGCCACAAACAGCATCCCTCTTGGCGTGTTCGTCCCTCCTCTCATCTGCGATATCCCGTTGACGAGGTTCTGTTTGTGGCTTACAGAGTTATATGTATTGAAGTTGAACTCCTCCTGCACCGACGAACTGAACTGCACGACAGCAAACTGTGGAGCCAGGCCAGGGCACAGGGGTTAAGGAGCGCTGGCACACGGTATTTCTGTCCGACTCCGGAAGCCCTGCCCAGTTTCCACGCGAGGGGCGCGCGCGGGGATGGAAAGGGGTCCTCGATGAGTCTGCGTGCCGGCTTAGTCCTGGGAGGGGGTTTGGGTGTGGAGGCGGGAGGCTCCGGAGGATCCCCTCTGCCGCTCTCGGTACAGGTGAGCGCTTTGTGCGTGCGCAATGCCTGCGGGTTTTCCCACCGAGGTCCGGAGAACGTCGCGTCTTCGGCCTGGGTGATCAGCGTGAATTAATTGGGGAGCGGTTCTGGAAGGGCCTGGAGGTGGGGGTTACCTGGGTGCTTATGTGGTTGAACTTCTGCAAGATGGCCTTTATAAACTTCTTCATCTGCCAGAAATCATTTCTAGATACACTCCCCGACCCATCGATGAGGAAGGCCATGTCAAGGAGCGCCCGGGGGCACTCTGGAGGAAAAAGAGAGGAAGGGGGTGTTTGTATGAAGCTCTTCCTCCCCCTCCACCCCTTTCCCTCCGTAATGGTGATCATGACTCTTCTGGATTCCCCTCCACCCCCTGCCTCCATTCCCCACCCCTTCGTTCCACTCTCCTCCCCTTTTCAGTCCGTTCCCCTCCACCTCCCTCTCCACTCCCCTCTCCCTCCGTTCCCCACCACCACGCCCTCCTCTCCCCTCCACCTACTGCTCCATTCCCCACCACCCCTTCTCCCTTTGCTCCCCATCTCCTCTCCCTCCGCTCCCCAAACTTCTCACTCTGTTCCACCCCTCTCCCTCCATTCAACAGTGTGTGTGTCAGTGTATGTGTTTGCTTGTTTGTGTGTCTGTATGTCAGTGTGCGTGTTTGCTTGTGTGTGTGTTGTGAATGTGTGGGTGTGTATATGTGTGTGAATGTGTTTGTATCTGTAAGGAGATGAATTGAACGGACCAACCTTCTCCTCTGTGGAATAGACCAGAGAGAGGGGCCGAATGCCCATCTCCTGCTAAACCGGCCCCCGAAGAGTGGATCAGGGAGGGTGAGATCACCCCCAGTTACCTGGAAGTGACTGTGGTATCCTCTGGCTCTGGGATTGCATACCATTGAAGACATAACAGAACCCGTTGATGAATGTGTTAGTGTGGCATTCGTAATGGTACCTTGGGGCACACAACTGGGAGGGAGGGCATGGGGGAGGGAAGGAGAGATGGTGGTGATAGGGGGGAGGAAAGAGATAGAGGGAGAGAGTGAGAAAGAGCGTTCAACTCATCACATAACCTCTGTACCGAGAGTGTGCACGAGACGGGATAGTTAGTGCTAGTTTTACTCGGTGCCTGATCCCGGGAGAGTGTGATGGGATGGTGGAGAGGGTGATGCCTGCCTCCAACACTCCTGACCATTCACCGTGTCAGTCCCCATCGAGGTCTTTCTGTTCTACCACACTCCCCACTGTTCACCGTGACAGTACCCGTACCGTGAGGTTTCTCTGTTCCACAACACTCCCCACCATTCACTGTGTTGTTTCCTGTACCCTGTCCTGAAATGAATTTCACTGTTTGTGGTTAGAGGGAAGTTTTAAAGCATAAACATTTTGAAAAGAGAAGTTATGAAAGGCAGGAAGAAGGGTGGAAGGAAACTGAACTGGATTCCAAAAACAATCAGAGGGGAAGTGTACTGGCTGAGAACTGAAAATAAGGTTTTGCTTAGGTTGTTTCCAGCTGAAATCTTAATCACAACAAGTCATAACCTTCAAGTTAGTGGCCAGTAGCACTAACTTCTGTGGTGAAAGCTTTGCGAGACTGGTCATGGCCAGAATTTAACACGTACTGAAGCAAAGTTCTGGACCCGCCGCCATTTGCCGGCTGTCACAATCGCTCCACGGCAGATGCAGCATCGCTGGGTCTCCATTCAGCTCTGGATCACCTCGAAAACAGCAACTCATACACACGGCTGCTCTTCATCGATGACAGTTCGACCTTCAGTGCCATTATTCCCTCAGAGCTGGTCGAGAAGCTCCAAACTCTAGGCCTCTATACCCTCCTCTGCAACCGGGTGTTCGACTTCATCATCGGAAGTCCACAGCCAGTATGAATCGGAAACTATGTCTCCTCCTCACTGATCAACACGGGCGCACCCCGAGGACACGTGCTTAGTCCACTGCTCTACTCATTATACACCCATGACTCCATGGCCAGACAGTGATAGAAGGGTCAATCCCATAGAGCACGTACAGAGAAAACCGCAGACACCCGAGAACTGTAGGCGGGGCGGAAGCTAGCACCCCTTCAACGACCGCGAGGAACGCCCTATGTAGGGTTGGAAGTGCAGGACCTGTGTGAAGGTCCATCACTGGGGAAGGACATGGTCTGGCATGGAAAAGAGAAAGAAAGCAAGAACACAGGAGGAAAGTATGTCCCACCGTGGGAAGTGACAGCAGTGACTCCAACTCACTGACGCTTGACGTCAAAACAATCCTCCTCCGTGAGACATCTAAGAAAGGGAAGGGAGGAGAAAGTGAATTGTACACCACAATCCAAGTGAAGGGAAAGATTGCAAACAATCCGACAACATTCAACTTGAAAATAAAGTTGGACACTGGATCACAAAGCAACGTCCTCCCACTCAGATGTTCCCCGAGAACGTGATGAACGGGGTACCCGGAGGAAGGCACACTAAGCATCATGCTCACAGCATATCAGTGGCCCCATGATTAAACAACTAGGATGAGTCAAAATAAAAGGCAGACATAAAGGAAAGAGCATCATATGCACATTCTTCGTGGTCAACACCGACGGACCGACAATCCTAGGCCTGAATAGTTGTCAGGAATTGCAATGAATCTCTGTAAAAGATGAGATCTAGGAGAAGGAAATGTCCAAGTGGATCAATAGCGACACCCCGCTCGGGCAACGCCCTCTGATCACAAACAAGGCTGAGCTCATGGACATGTACCTCGAATGTTTTGGAAATTTTGAATACCACATAACCATAGACACAGAATGCAAACCAATAATCCATGCTCCACGGAAGGGGCCAACAGAGCTGAAACAAAGGCAGGAGCTGGAAGATAAATGAGTGATAGCGAAAGTGGTCGAGCCAACGACTGGGTGAACTCCATTGTAATAAAGGAAAAACCAAATGGCCGTCTGAGAATATGTCTGGATCCCACGACTTAAACCAAGCAATCAAAAGGGGTCGCTCTTCAACACCAGCATCACTTCTGAACGAGCAGGATCCAAAATCGTTAGCCAAGACATCTTCTAGCAAAAGATCAATGAGACCTACAGGGGATGCAAGGGCGGGGTCAGCATTGCAGACGGCATCCAGGTCTTTGGCGGAGATGGGAAAACCCATGACCTTCACCTACAGGAAGCCGAGGAGAGAACAAGAGGGGCCAGGATCAAACTCTGTGCAGACAAATGCTTCATTACGGAGAAGGACAACCTTCAACAGATCGCTGTGAACCTCACTTGTCACCGAAAATGGGATGGGTAATAAATGCTGGGAAACCTCCCAGCGTCCTCATGGGCGATGAGAGATGGGAGATAAATGCAGACAAACCTCCCAACATCCACAAGGGCAATGAGGGATAAGAGATAAATGATGGTGAACCTCCCAGCATCCCCATGGGCGATGAGGGATGGGAGATAAATGTTGGCAAACATCCCAGCATCCACAAGGGTGATGACGGATGGCAGATAAATGGAGGCAAATCTCCCAGCATCCACAAGGGTGATGAGCCATAAGAGATAAATGATGGTGAACCTCCCAGCATCCCCATGGGTGATGAGAAATGGAAGATAAATGTTGGCAAACATCCCAGCACCCACAGGCGATGAGGGATAGGAGATAAATTCTGGTGAACCTTCCAGCATTCCCATGGGCGACGAAGGAAGGGTGATAAATGCAGGTGACACTGTTGTCTTTACTGCACAAGGTACGAGGACCGACACAGTGGGGAGTGGCGTAGAACTGAGAGACCTCGGGGTACGGGGACCAACACGGTGGACGGTGAGGAGAGTTATAGAACTGAGAGCCCTTGGGGTATGGGGACCGACAAGGTTAACGGTGGGGAGTATTGTACAACAGAGAGACCTTGGGGTACGGGGACTGATACAGTGAACTTTGGGGAGTGTTGTAGAACAGAGGGACCTCAGGGTAAGGGGAGCAACACAGTGAAGAGTGGGGAGTGTTGTAGAACAGAAGGACCTCAGGGTATGAGGTACGGGGACCAACACGGTTAATGGTAGGGAGCATTGTACAACAGAGAGACCTTGGGTTACAGGGACCGACACAGTGAACGGTGGGGAGTGTTGTAGAACAGGGAGACCTCAGGGTAAGGGGAGCAACACAGTGAACGGTGGGGAGTGTTGTAGAACAGGGAGACCTCGGAGTATGGGGATCAACACGGTGAATGGTGGGGAGTGTCGTAGAACACGGAAACCTCGGGTGACATGGTGAAGAGTGGGGAGTGTTGTAGAAGAGAGAGACCTCAGGGTACGGGAACCGGCACGATGAATGGTGGGGAGTGTTGTAGATCAGAGAGACCTCAGGGTATGGGGACCGACACAGTGAACGGTGGGGAGTATTCAGGTTGGGATGATACTCACCACAGCCTTATTCTTTTTGGCGCTGAGTGACAGTCCGAGGTTTTCTGTACCTGGGGGGACTGTTGGGGATGAAAATAAGGGAAAAGGTGAATCAGAGGTCACGGGAAGCCATCCTCCCCCTCCTTCCTCACTGTACCCTCCCTCTACACCATCCCCCTCCCTCTTCACTATCCCCTACCTCCTAACTGTCCCTTCACACTGTCCCATCCCTCCTCTCCGTAACCTCCATAACGCCACACCATCCTCATGCTCCTCATTGTCCGATCCATCCTTCCTCACTGTCCCTTCCTCCTCACTGATGCTCCCTCCTGTCACCGCCCTCCACACCATCCTCCTCTCTCCTCACCTTCTCCTACATAATGCCTCATCATCTCCTCCCGCCTCACCGTCCCCTACCACCCGCCTCACCGTCCCCTACCACCCGCCTCACCGTCCCCTACCACCCGCCTCACCGTCCCCTACCACCCGCCTCACCGTCCCCTACCACCCGCCTCACCGTCCCCTACCACCCGCCTCACCGTCCCCTACCACCCGCCTCACCGTCCCCTACCACCCGCCTCACCGTCCCCTACCACCCGCCTCACCGTCCCCTACCACCCGCCTCACCGTCCCCTACCACCCGCCTCACCGTCCCCTACCACCCGCCTCACCGTCCCCTACCACCCGCCTCACCGTCCCCTACCACCCGCCTCACCGTCCCCTACCACCCGCCTCACCGTCCCCTACCACCCGCCTCACCGTCCCCTACCACCCGCCTCACCGTCCCCTACCACCCGCCTCACCGTCCCCTACCACCCGCCTCACCGTCCCCTACCACCCGCCTCACCGTCCCCTACCACCCGCCTCACCGTCCCCTACCACCCGCCTCACCGTCCCCTACCACCCGCCTCACCGTCCAACTCCCGCCTCACCGTCCAACTCCCGCCTCACCGTCCAACTCCCGCCTCACCGTCCCCTCCCTCCTCACCGTCCCCTCCCTCCTCACCGACCCCTCCCTCCTCACCGTGTCCTCCCTCCTCACCGTGACCTCCCTCCTCACCGTCCCCTCCCTCCTCAACGTCCCCTCCCTCCTCAACGTCCCCTCCCTCCTCACCAACACTCCCTCCTGTCACCTCCCTCCACACCATCCTCTTCTTTCCTCCTCATCATCTCCTACATAACACCTCACCATCTCCTCCCTCTTCACCATCCCCAACCTCCCTCCAGACTGCCCCCTCCCTGTCATCATCTCCTCCCTCCTCACCATCCCCTCCCTCCATCCTCACCGTCCTCTCTCCTCTCGTCACCATCCCCTCCCTGCCATCGTCTCCTCCCACCTCACCATCCCCTCCCTCCAGACCGTCCGCTCCCTGCCATCATCTCCTCCCTCCTCACCACCATTACCTCCCTCCAGACCGTCCCCCTCCCTGCCGCCCTCCCCACCCGCCCTCCTCCCTGCCGCCCCCCTCCCGCCCTCCTCCCTGCCGCCCTCCCCTCCCGCCCTCCTCCTGCCGCCCTCCCCTCCCGCCCTCCTCCCTGCCGCCCTCCCCCTCCCGCCCTCCTCCCTGCCGCCCTCCCCTCCCGCCCTCCTCCTGCCGCCCTCCCCTCCCGCCCTCCTCCCTGCCGCCCTCCCCTCCCGCCCTCCTCCCTGCCGCCCTCCCCTCCCGCCCTCCTCCCTGCCGCCCTCCCCTCCCGCCCTCCTCCTGCCGCCCTCCCCTCCCGCCCTCCCCTCCCGCCCTCCCCCCTGCCGCCCTCCTCCCTGCCGCCCTCCCCTCCCGCCCTCCTCCCTGCCGCCCTCCCCTCCCACCTCCCCGGCCCCTCCCTCCTCCCCGGCCCCTCCCTCCTCACCATCCCTTTCTACCTCCTCACCATCCCCTCCCTACTTGTCCCTGAGGGTCCCTACCTGACACGGAGAGCTTCTCACATTCCTGGTCCGCGTACCGACACTTGAACACCGACCCGCTGGGAGATCCGTTGTTGTCCCGGTTCAGTGGAGCTCCCACCAGGGTCCTGATGGGGATGGGGATGGGATGGGGCTTCTTACAGAGTCTGGGTCACCCCCTCCAATCCCCTTTCCCACTCCTGTCCACATACCCCTCCCTGCCCCTTTCCCCCTCCCTGCCCCTCCCCCCCTCCCTGCCCCTTCCCCCCTCCCTGCCCCTTCCCCCCTCCCTGCCCCTCCCCACCCCTTCCCTTCTCCCTCCTCTCCATACCCCTACTCTTCCCCTCCCCTCTGCCTCCTTTCCCTCCATTCCCCCTCCTCCTGCCCTCCCCTCTCCTCATTCTCTCCTCCCCTCACCCTCCTCCATTCCCCTCTCCGCACCCCTCCCCTTTCCCCTGCCCTCCCCTCCTTCTCCTCTTCCCTCCCACTCTCCTCTCCTCAACCTGCCCGCCCCCTCCTCTCCCCTTTCCCCGATAAGTATGGAGTTGGTTCGTGAAGATGAGTGGGGTGTGAAGGGTGTAGGAGGTGAGGGATGAGCAGGAAATAAGGGTGGGAAGGGGAGGACGGGAGAGGATGCAGAGGGAGAGAGAAAGCAAGGAGGGAGAGAAGGAATGAGGGAGTGTAAGCATGCGAGTGAGGGATTGGAAGAGGGTGAGAGTGAGGGGGTTGTGGAGGGAGGGAATGGATGGAGGGAGGGGTGAAGGGTGAGGGAGGGTGGGAGGGGATGAGGGAGGGTGGGAGGGGATGAGGGATGGTAGGGAGGGGAGAGGGAGTTAGTGAGGGGATGTGGAGGGAGGGAGAGAGTGATGGATGGAGGGAGGGATGTATGGATTTAAGGAGGTAGGAGTGAGGGAGTGTGAGGAGTTGCGGACTGAGGGAGGGAGTGAAGGAGAGGAAATGTGGGAGGGGATAAAGAGGGAGGGAGTGAAGGAGTGAGTGAGGGAGGGATGGAGGGAATTAGGGAGGGAGTGAAGGAGAGGAAATGTGGAAGGGAATAAAGAGGGAGGGAGGGAATGAGGGAGGGCATGAGGGAGGGAGGGAGGGAGGGGATGAGGGAGGGAGGGAGGGATGAGGGAGGGAGGGAGGGGATGAGGGAGAAAGGGAGGGGATGAGGGAGGGAGGGAGGGGATGAGGGAGGGAGTGAAGGAGAGAAATGTGGGAGGGAATAAATAGGGAGGGAGTGAAGGAGTGAGTGAGGGAGGGAGGGGATGAGGGAGGGAGGGAGGGGATGAGGGAGGGAGGGAGGGATGAGGGAGGGAGGGAGGGGATGAGGGAGGGAGGGAGGGGATGAGGGAGGGAGGGGATGAGGGAGGGAGGGGATGAGGGAGGGAGGGAGGGAGGGGATGAGGGAGGGAGGGAGGGGATGAGGGAGGAGGGAGGGGATGAGGGAGGGAGGGAGGGGATGAGGGAGGGAGGGAGGGGATGAGGGAGGGAGGGGATGAGGGAGGGAGGGGATGAGGGAGGGAGGGGATGAGGGAGGGAGGGGATGAGGAGGGAGGGGATGCCGGGGAGGGGATGCCGGGGAGGGAGGGAGGAGGGGATGCCGGGGAGGGAGGGAGGGAGGGGATGCCGGGGAGGGAGGGAGGGAGGGATGCCGGGGAGGAGGGAGGGAGGGGATGCCGGGAGGGAGGGAGGGAGGGGATGCCGGGGAGGGAGGGAGGGAGGGGATGCCGGGGAGGGAGGAGGGAGGGGATGCCGGGGAGGGAGGGAGGGAGGGGATGCGGGGAGGGAGGGAGGGAGGGGATGCCGGGGAGGGAGGGAGGGAGGGGATGCCGGGGAGGGAGGGAGGGAGGGAGGGATGCCGTGGGGGAGGAGGGGATTCCGGGGAGGGAGGGGGGAGGGGATGCCGGGGAGGGAGGGGGGAGGGGATGCCGGGGAGGGAGGGGGAGGGGATGCCGGGGAGGGAGGGGGGAGGGGATGCCGGGGAGGGAGGGGGAGGGGATGCCGGGGAGGGAGGGGGGAGGGATGCCGGGGAGGGAGGGGGGAGGGGATGCCGGGGAGGGAGGGGGGAGGGGATGCCGGGGAGGGAGGGGGGAGGGGATGCCGGGGAGGGAGGGGGGAGAGGATGCCGGGGAGGGAGGGGGGGAGGGGATGCCGGGGAGGGAGGGGGGAGGGGATCCCGGGGAGGGAGGGGGAGGATGCCGGGGAGGGAGGGGGAGGGGATGCCGGGGTGGGAGGGGGGAGGGGATGCCGGGGTGGGAGGGGGGAGGGGATGCCGGGGTGGGAGGGGGAGGGGATGCGGGGAGGGAGGGAGGGAGGGGATGCCGGGGAGGGAGGGAATGCCGGGGAGGGAGGGAGGGAGGGGATGCCGGGGAGGGAGGGGATGCCGGGGAGGGAGGAGGGAGGGGATGCCGGGGAGGGAGGGAGGGAGGGGATGCCGGGAGGGAGGGAGGGGGGGAGGGAGGGGATGCGTGGGGGAGGGAGGGAGGGGATGCTGGGGGGGAGGGAGGGAGGAGATGCGGGGGGAGGGGGGGCGTAGGGGTGGAGGGGGGGCGTAGGGGGGAGGGGGCGTAGGGGGGGAGGGGGGCGTAGGGGGGGAGGGGGGGCGTAGGGGGGAGGGGGGCGTAGGGGGGAGGGGGGCGTAGGGGGGGAGGGGGGGTAGGGGGGAGGGGCGTAGGGGGGGAGGGGGGCGTAGGGGGGAGGGGGGCGTAGGGGGGAGGGGGGCGTAGGGGGAGGGGGGCGTAGGGGGGAGGGGGGCGTAGGGGGGAGGGGGGCGTAGGGGGGAGGGGGGCGTAGGGGGGAGGGGGCGTAGGGGGGAGGGGGCGTAGGGGGGAGGGGGGCGTAGGGGGGAGGGGGGCGTAGGGGGAGGGGGGCGTAGGGGGGAGGGGGGCGTAGGGGGAGGGGGGCGTAGGGGGGAGGGGGGCGTAGGGGGGAGGGGGGCGTAGGGGGGAGGGGGGCGTAGGGGGGAGGGGGCGTAGGGGGGAGGGGGGCGTAGGGGGGAGGGGGCGTAGGGGGGAGGGGGGCGTAGGGGGGAGGGGGGCGTAGGGGGAGGGGGGCGTAGGGGGGAGGGGGCGTAGGGGGGAGGGGGGGCGTAGGGGGGAGGGGGGCGTAGGGGGGAGGGGGGCGTAGGGGGGAGGGGGGCGTAGGGGGAGGGGGGCGTAGGGGGGAGGGGGGCGTAGGGGGGAGGGGGGCGTAGGGGGGAGGGGGGCGTAGGGGGGAGGGGGGCGTAGGGGGGAGGGGGCGTAGGGGGGAGGGGGGCGTAGGGGGGAGGGGGGCGTAGGGGGGAGGGGGGCGTAGGGGGGGAGGGGGGGCGTAGGGGGGAGGGGGGCGTAGGGGGGAGGGGGGCGTAGGGGGGAGGGGGGCGTAGGGGGGAGGGGGGCGTAGGGGGGAGGGGGGCGTAGGGGGGAGGGGGGCGGACGGAGGGGGGCGGAGGGGGGAGGGGGGCGGAGGGGGGAGGGGGGCGGAGGGGGGAGGGGGGCGTAGGGGGGAGGGGGGCGTAGGGGGGAGGGGGGCGTAGGGGGGAGGGGGGCGTAGGGGGGAGGGGGGCGTAGGGGGGAGGGGGCGTAGGGGGGAGGGGGGCGTAGGGGGGAGGGGGGCGTAGGGGGGAGGGGGGCGTAGGGGGGAGGGGGGCGTAGGGGGGAGGGGGGCGTAGGGGGAGGGGGGCGTAGGGGGGAGGGGGGCGTAGGGGGAGGGGGGCGTAGGGGGGAGGGGGCGTAGGGGGGAGGGGGCGTAGGGGGGAGGGGGCGTAGGGGGAGTGGGGCGTAGGGGGGAGGGGGGCGTAGGGGGGAGGGGGCGTAGGGGGGCGTAGGGGGGAGGGGGGCGTAGGGGGAGGGGGGCGTAGGGGGAGGGGGGCGTAGGGGGGAGGGGGCGTAGGGGGGAGGGGGGCGTAGGGGGGAGGGGGGCGTAGGGGGGAGGGGGGCGTAGGGGGGAGGGGGGCGTAGGGGGAGGGGGGCGTAGGGGGGAGGGGGGCGTAGGGGGGAGGGGGGCGTAGGGGGAGGGGGGCGTAGGGGGGAGGGGGGCGTAGGGGGGAGGGGGGCGTAGGGGGGAGGGGGGCGTAGGGGGGAGGGGGGGCGTAGGGGGGAGGGGGCGTAGGGGGGAGGGGGGCGTAGGGGGAGGGGGGCGTAGGGGGGAGGGGGGCGTAGGGGGGAGGGGGGCGTAGGGGGGAGGGGGGCGTAGGGGGGAGGGGGGCGTAGGGGGGAGGGGGGCGTAGGGGGGAGGGGGGCGTAGGGGGGAGGGGGCATAGGGGGCAGGGGGGCGTAGGGGGGAGGGGGGCGTAGGGGGGGAGGGGGGCGTAGGGAGGGAGGGGGTGCAGAGTGAGGGAGAGAATGAAGGCGGGAGGGGGTGCGGAGGAGGCAGGGAGTGATGGAGGGAAAGGGTGCAGAGGGAAACGAGCAGATTCCACCCACCAGTTCTCGTGGCCCCAGTCGACCTGTGTCACGGTGACACCGAACTGGGAGGGTGAGCTGACGGTGAAAATCACAGGCCGCTCTGTCTCCACGTTCACCCCCGCTCCACGGGCAGTCCTGGACATGGGGACGGGAGGGGTGAAGCTCACACTCACTCACTGTCCCCCTTCTCCTCCCCCTGCGCTCATCTCCCCACCTCTCTGACCCCGTGCGCAACCCTGCAGTGGGGCAGACCGTTGGGATTTTCTTGCACGGCTGGGTACATGAGCTCCACCGGGTCGCACCTGTCGACACACTCCCCTTCCTCTGCATTTACTGTGCTCCATCCCCCTCCAATGCGAGGCACAGCATTGGGCCCCTTCATGATGTCATGGCCCCATCAACCATTCAATCCCTTTCTGGACTCGCCTGAGTGGTTGAGTGAGTCTGTGTCCGGTCTGACTCATGGTCACGGCTCTGTGCATATGAGAGGGGTGGAGGGAGGGGGGGGTCAGAGAGAAGGAGGAAATGTGGGGGAGAGAGAGGGAAAGAGGTAGTGCGAAGAGGGGAGGAAGAGAGGGGAGGAAGAGAGGGGGAGGAAGAGAGGGGAGGAAGAGAGGGGAGGAAGAGAGGGGGAGGAAGAGAGGGGAGGAAGAGAGGGGGAGGAAGAGAGGGGGAGGAAGAGAGAGAGAGGGGAGGAAGAGAGGGGAGGAAGAGAGGGGGAGGAAGAGAGGGGGAGGAAGAGAGGGGGAGGAAGAGAGGGGGAGGAAGAGAGGGGGAGGAAGAGAGGGGAGGAAGAGGAGGGGGAGGAAGAGAGGGGGAGGAAGAGAGGGGGAGGAAGAGAGGGGGAGGAAGAGAGGGGGAGGAAGAGAGGGGGAGGAAGAGAGGGGGAGGAAGAGAGGGGGAGGAAGAGAGGGGGAGGAAGAGAGGGGGAGGAAGAGAGGGGGAGGAAGAGAGGGGGAGGAAGAGAGGGGGAGGAAGAGAGGGGGAGGAAGAGAGGGGGAGGAAGAGAGGGGGAGGAAGAGAGGGGGAGGAAGAGAGGGGGAGGAAGAGAGGGGGAGGAAGAGAGGGGAGGAAGAGAGGGGGAGGAGAGAGGGGGAGGAAGAGAGGGGGAGGAAGAGAGGGGGAGGAAGAGAGGGGAGGAAGAGAGGGGAAGAAGAGAGGGAAGAAGAGAGGGGAAGAAGAGAGGGGGAGAAGAGAGGGGGAGAAGAGAGGGGGAGAAGAGAGGGGGAGAAAGGAAAGGAGAAAGGGGAGAAGGGGAGAGCGAGGAATTGTGGGGAGGAGAGGAGAGACCGAGGGAGTGTGGCAGAGAGGGAGAGAGAGTGCAAGAGGAAGTGTGGGGGAGGAGGAGAGAGACTGGGGAAATGGTGACAGGTGCAGAGGGAGAGGGGAGAGCAGCAGTGTGTGTGTATTTGCAAATAAGAGTCCCCGTTTTCACATTGCAGTTGTCACTGAATCCCACACATCTATTTCCCCTCACTGCCCTTCCCTCTCTCCCTTGACCTCACCATCCTGGTTCATATCCCTCTCTCAACCCACTCTCCTCCTCTCCCTTCCTATCTCACCCCAACTCTCACCCATCTCTCTCTCTCCCTCTCTATCCCACTCTCTCCCCTCTCTCTCCCTACCCTATCTATCCCTCTCTCTTCCCCTCTCCCCACTCTCCTCCTCCCTCCCTCTTTCTCTCCTCTTGCATTCTCTCCACCGCCTCCCTCTCCCCCTCCCCCCTTTCTCTTTATCCCCCTCCACCTTCCCCAATCTTTCTCTCTCTTGGTCAAATTATATTCCTTTCCCCAAAACCAACCAAAATGAAAATGGGCAATCCAGGGGAAGGGGAAGGGGAAGGGGAAGGGGCTCCTTTCCGAGGGATGAAACCCAGGAGGGAGGGCAGAGAGGAGGTGAACAGGGAAGGACGGTGAAGAGGGTTCTTGACTGACAGAGAGGGGCAGTGAGGAGGGAGCTCCGCGGTGAGGGAGGGGCGGCAGGGAAGGAGATCCGCGGTGAGGGAGGGGCGGCAGGGAAGGAGATCCGCGGTGAGGGAGGGGCGGCAGGAAGGGAGCTCCGGGGTGAGGGTGGGGCGACAGGGAAGGAGATCCGCGGTGAGGGAGGGGCGGCAGGAAGGGAGCTCCGCGGTGAGGGAGGGGCGGCAAGGAGAGAACACCGCAGTAAGCCAGGGGCGGCGAGCAAAGACATACCTGTCCAAAGGCAGATGGCGGCGGACAATAGGATCTCCATTGCAGGTTGAGAGCACCGCGGGAAGCAGTCAGATCCACGACGGACGCTGGGTTGGAGTGAGGAGAGGGCAGACCCTTCACTCCGAGGGGGCAAGCGGGCGGGAGATGAGAACAGAAGGTTCTGTGCCAGTAGAACTGCTGGTTCTCTCTGAGCAGAAAGACAGTTCCCAGTGAGCAAGGAGGCTGGGCTTGGCACGCAGCCAGAGGTAACTCCCCCCCCCCCCCCCCCCCCCCCCCCACGCAGTGAGCTGGGAGGGGAGGGGAGAAGGGTGTGGAAGCAAGGAAGGGGGGAATTATGGAAGTAGAGGGAGGGACAAGGACTGCGGTCAGTGTACAGATATCCCCCTGAAAGTCATGTACAGACCGAAAGGTTAGGTTGTATTTATCTGGAAGAGTCGCACTAAAGCTGCGAGAGTTTTTTTTTAATTCGTTAATTTGAAGTGCTGGTGTTACTCACAATCACTGACCACTTCCTGCAACAGATTACTTCACTATTTTTAATAAACATTGTTCAGCAGATTAAAATAACATGCAATTTTAGAAGGGTCCTTCCAGAGAAATACAACGTTATCAGTCTGTACACTGACTGGTGTCTCTCCGTCCATCTCTCTTAGGCAGATCTCTCATGAATTGAATAATGTGCAACGTTTTAACAGACATTCCCTGTGAACCCCACGCAGAGTCTGAGTTTCATCAATACTGATCATTGTTTGACCACACAACAATGACCTCGCCTGTCTCCCTCTGGCATTTTCCAAGGTTAGGAAATTCAGGTGATCATATTTGATCATGAAGCCCGCTCTCTCCCCACAGCCCCGTGTCCGTCCCCACACTGACCCTCTGCCCCGCTCTCTCCCCACAGCCCCGTGACCGCCACCACACTGATCCAACTGCCCCGCTCTCTCCCCACAGCCCTGTGTCAGGTCCCTGCTTGTCTTTGGGCTCTGAGTTATATCCGATGTGGTGACAGAGGTAGAGCTTGTTATCACTCAGGTCAAAGAAAAGGAGAGAAAGTGTGAGTGAGAGAGAGAGAGATGTGGAGATACTGAGGGGGGACAGGGGAATGAGAGGGATATAGAGAGGGGGGAGTTTTGTTGGGAGTTCTGGAAAGGGTGGGGGCCATACCTTCATTTGGATGTGGTGGATGAAGCATCCGACACCCCTCCCCTCTCCCAGCTCACTCTCTTCCCCTCTTTTTCCCCTTTCCCCCTCTCCCTGTCCCTCTCTCCTCTTTTCCCCTCTTTCTTCCCATTCTCCCCCTCCCTCTCTACCTCCTCTTTCACTCTTCCCACCTTCCCCCTCTCTCTCCCTTCTCTTTCCCCTCTCCCCTCCCTCTCTCGCCCTTCTCTCTTTTCCTTACCCTCCCCCTCGACCCGCAGCTCCCCCAATCTTCTCCCCTTTCCTCGGGTTTCGAACAGCAGAGGGCAGGCCCCTCAGCCCTTTGATGTTGTGCTGGCCCATACATATTCCTTCAAACCCTCGATGTTTCTCCATCTTCATGCCCGTCTGAGAGGCTCGTGGACGCCCTGGTGACTCCAAACGGCTGGAAGTTCTGCAAAACTGATAGGTTTTTATCTGCAATGGAACGAAGGCACGTCCATGCTGGTCGACTGCCTTGAGCTGCGGAGCTGAAAGGGGTGATCAGTCACGGTCTCCTCAACCCCTGAGAGCGCCAGATCTTCGTGCCCATCAGGCCACGCCACATAGGGGTACTGGGGGTTGGCGTGGAGGAGGCGAACCCTTTCGATCAGTGGGTCAGGCTTGTGAATTTCTCCCGTGTCTCCGGAGTTGGATCGGCTCGAGGGACGTCAACCAGGGCCGGCAGCGCGGCCCCTGTTGCAAACTTCCTGGGGCAGGAAAACATTCGCTCCTGAGGTGTGTGACCTGATCGAGTGGAGCGCCTCAGCCAGGTCCTCCTGCCAGCGGGAGAAGGGAAGGTCTCCAGGTGGCAGGGCGAGGAGGACGGCCTTCCAGACCGTGCCCTTCTCCCTTTCTACCTGCCCGTTCCCCCGGGGGTGGGGGTGGTTGTTGCTGCTGGGGATGCCTCTGGCCAGACTCATGAAGGAGGGGGTCCCCGGCCGCAGGGGAAGCCAAGTAAGGTGAAGAGACAGCGTGGGACCTTGTAGACTGTGGCAGCTGTGGTGTCGAGGGCAGGGGACGGTGAACGGAGAAACGCGTTGCGGTCCGAGAGGTCCTTTGAAGTCGACTCTCAGGCGTCCGAAGGGGCTTTTATCCGGCCGGTGGAAGCGCGGTTTGGACTCCGCGCAGACCTGGAAGCTTCCGGTCACCGGCCCGATCTCCTCGACGGAGCGAGACAGGTTGAGAGCGCTGATGAAGCGAAAGAACCTGGCTCCTCCGGGCTGCCAGGGATCATTGCGGAGGGCTTGTTCGCTGGCACAGGCTCATCGGGATAGGTAAATCGTTTGGTGGCCAGGTCGTGTCTCCAGTGCTGCACCGCCTTGACAGCGGAGTGCCAAATTTCCGGGCCTGGAGGGCGCGGGAGAAGGCGATGGGTCCGCCCGCCAGATTAAGGGCGGCAGCGAGTGCGAGGTCGGATGCATCGGTCTCCGCCTGGAACGGGCTGGATTCGTCCACGGCCTGAAGGCCGGGGGGTGAAGAGGTGGATGTAACGCGGGCCTTGCCCGCATCATTGGGGGCCAGCTGGCACGGTAAGAGAAAAAGCCCAGGCACCTTCTCGGGGCCTTGAGGCTGCGGGGGGAGGGGGGAGTTCCAGGAGTGGGCGCATGCGGGGCCAATGACTCCTTTCTCCACAACACCGCCAAGGATGACAAGTCGGGTTAAAACCTTGTGTTTTTGATTCATAGTTAATTTTGTGCCTGTCCCTTTAAGAAAAAGTATTGTTTGTAGCGTTACCATAGATATGTTTCTAGGAGATAAATTGGGAAAGGTTTGTTAGTGTAGGTCACATACAAACACTTTATTTGAAATACTGCAGCTCTGACCCATGCCAGACATAGTGGGGCTTCAGAGGTTTTGCAAGAGCTTTGAAGAGTGCTCAAGAGACTTCACTAAAGGATTGTTGTTTACAAAACGCAACAGAAGAAAGATCTTGTGGAAGCTGCAGATTGTCTGGAAGAGGGTCATGTGGCTTTGCAAGCAGAGGGAGTCAAACAGTCAGAGATCAGTTCTGCAGTGTTACAGCCAGTAACAGCAGCTGGGACTGGAACAGAACAAGCTGGCAAGCTTGTGGAAAGCCCATTTGTAAGACAGCCCAGTCCCTTGCAAGAGGAGAGGACTGGCTGTCTAATGTTTTACTTGGAATAAGGGAAAGAAAAAGGAACTCTGTGGTGACTTGAAATAAAGAGGTTATCATCTGGAGAACCCCGAAGGGGCAAGTTTCATCAACAAGATACTGGAGTGGCTGATGGAAGTACATCAGTGGTGGATGTCCTGGAGTAACAAATCTCTCTCTGAAAACTGACAAGAACCTTCCTGAGTGGCAACCATTTACCTTTCAAGCACCAAAGCCTGGTGAATTTTATAAATGTTAAATTCTGTGCATAGAGCAAGAATTGCCTGCAACCAGTGAACTTGGAGGAATGAGAACTGAGATTGGACTTGTGAACCAAAGAACTTTTCTGAACTTACACACACATGCATTTAGAATTAGAAAGGGGTTAAGCAAGGTTAGTCAAGTTAACATGTGATTCTGTTTTCATGTTTAAAGATAATTTAAAAAACAGCTTTTATTGAAGTAACCATTTGTCTTGGTGAATATCTATTGCTGCTGGGTTTTGCAGTCCTCTGGGCCCCTAACACTATGACGCCATGTGCCATAATATCTGCATGGACAGCGATCTCGCAGCTCATTCTTTGAAGAATTATGAAGAGGATGTGAGCGTGAGATACTCTTTTTTGGATTCATCTTAATTCGCCTTATTTTGTCTTAATTTCTTTTTGTATCTCTGTAAAGTTGAATATTGTTATATCTTTAAATACAGTCTATGCTTTGTTCATTGTTATGAAAATCTCAATGTAAAGTTATGCAAAATATTTATCTGTTTTATCAATGCATTAAAGCTACTTGAAGCTGCATCAACAAAATTTGATTTAATACGATTGTCATTCGGGAAACCATCCCCACGTCTCTTTGAAATTAGGAAATAGAACATGGAAAGCTTCGTCTATATTTTGATTCAAAGAGAAGTGTATAATTGTGAACTTTGTTTGGAAGAAAGGCTCGTAAAATTTGTCTGAAGGAATGACAACTTGATTTGAAATCCAAGAAGCATTGAAGCTTTAACAAGTCCAGTTTTCTGTGAGACTAGGTCTGCCAATTGCACAGTTTAAAAATTGAGCCAGGTCTGGCCAGACACCCATGACCTGGAAAAAGATAAGCCACTGCTACCAGCCAGAATCTGGCAGGAAGCCCAGAAGAATGTTTTGAAAAGTTATAAAAACACCTGGTAATAAAGCTTGCATGCATATTCACAGAGACAAATCTTAAAGGGAGCACGCAAGATACAAATTTG
Source organism: Narcine bancroftii (assembly GCF_036971445.1). Lineage (NCBI taxonomy): Eukaryota > Metazoa > Chordata > Chondrichthyes > Torpediniformes > Narcinidae > Narcine > Narcine bancroftii. Next base: position 232,379,241 of record NC_091471.1, on the reverse strand, counting down.
TTCTCAGTTCCCAGGAACCAGGAGAAGCAAGGCTTCAGTGTGAAGAACCCAAGATGGAGGAGGAAGTCTTGCAAGGCTAAAGACCACGAGGAAGTACAGCTTCACGTGCTTCAAGCACATCAGCTATGCCTGCTAAGGTGCAAGCAGACTTGGCTACTGACTGTGCACAACAACAGTGGTTAGAGAAAGGACATGCTTCAGAGGATAAGGAAGCTGAAATGAAGAATCAGAAAGAAGAACATAAAAAATTATTGAATAGAGAAAAGAAAAGACTAGAGGAACAACGTGCTATGAATGTGGCCAAAGTCAAAGCGTCAGCTCAGGCTTCTGTGAGACTTGTCAATCAAAGTGAAAGACCCAAAGGGCTGGCACCGAACCTTCCAGCAGGTCAATGGGTACTGCAGCCATGAGGAACGAGGGCACTTGAGCAAGGAGCTGGGGAGTGGGACTGCTAGTGCTCGAACGTCAATGACCAATCCTGTGGAAAGGGGGAGTGACAGCCAATCTCTCCAGAGCACATAATATATGAATCTTCCCGAAAGGAGGGTATTTCAAAAAAGTTCAACCATCTGGATTGATCATACTCAACCATTAATGTCTCTTTGTGTTGCTGGAAAACCAGCGACAAGTCAAGGATCCCCATCACTTACAACCCAAGGATCCCCACCAATCCCATCATTTACAGCCCAAGGATCCCCTATCAATCCCATCACTTACAGCCCAAGGATCCCCCACCAATCCCATCACTTACAGCCCAAGGCCCTTCACCTCTGGAACCAGTTCAAGATCCATTTGCTCCATTCACAACAAGACAACCGGTTACGCCATGGTGGACAAGACAATATCACTCATAGTGAAACAAAATGAAATCTCTGCTAATGTCAGCGCAGCAACAAGGTTCGTCCGGTTTATCCAAGAAGGAAATTCCAGTTTATATTGGAGATCCATTACGATATCTGACGTTCATTAAATCCTTTAAATGTCACATTGAAAGTAATACTAAAAATGCTAAAGTTCGTCTGTGTTACTGGAGCAGTAAACTGGAGAGCAGGTGAAGGAAATAGTCAAAAGTTGCCAATATATGGATCCAGACCAAGGTTTTAAAAGGGCAAAAGAATTATTGTATTGTGGTGGCGCACATCCTCCTGGTGAACTGGCCCCATTTGTATCGCCACGTGGCAGGGTAGCCATGGGGAAATGGCATGGTCAAAGGTTTCTCTCTGACTCCAGCATCCCTTCTAGCGCACACCCTGGGCAGTGATTATAATGTCACGTACCAGGTGACTGAGCTCCTGCTGCCCTTAAAGGGGCATGCTGAATTTGAATAAAAAGAGTAATTAATGACCCTCAACATTGTGGCTGTGTTTCTTCCACTGCTCATACTGCCACAGTGGTGACCCTGATGAGCCCAGATGTTTTTCTGGATTCAAAACACCATGGATTCAGCAGAGGTTAATGCTGTCTCCATCAAGCTTCCCCACTTTTGGACCCACTGACCGAGAACGTGGTCAGGCAAGCGGAAGCACAATTTCAACTCTGCAACATCTCCTCAGACGCTATGATGTTCTATTATGTCATGAGCACTCTGGACCAAGATATGGTAGTGAGGGTGTGTGATAGTACAGACCTATCACCAATGTATATAGTTACAGTATCTAGAGTGTAATGACTGTGCTTACAGCGATTGGCTGAGAGCTTAGCCTTGCCTACTGTCTGGGCCTTAAAGGGTTGTGTCCCTAGCCAGGTCGGATCATTCCGGACTGGTCGGCCACCTGTGAAGAGCTCCTGTCTTTTGCTAATAAAAGCCTTGGTTTGGATCAACAAGTCTTTAGTTCTTTCGACGAGCTCTACAGGATGGACAACATCATCCATCAGCCCCAGCTACGGACAAGTACAGTGCCCTCAAAGACCTGCTGCTTGGAACTTTAAGGCTAACTCCCCAGCAACAGGCTTCCAGGCTCCTCCGCCTAGATGGGCTTGGGGACTGTAGTCCGTCAGCACTGATGGATGAAATGCTGGCCCTGGTGGAAGACCACAAGCCTTGTTTTCTCTTCTGCCAGATATTCCTGGATATACCTCACAGATGAAGACTTTTTGAATCCGAGGAGAGCAGCAGCCCTTGTGGATGTCCTCTGGTGCACGAAGAGGGAAAACGAGGCAGCCCTCAACCAGGTGGCACGACCAGGAGCCAGCCGACTGCAAGCTGCTCCCAAGACCAAGCCAGAGGAGGGCCAGTTGATCTGGTGTTTCTACCACCAGCGCTGGGGAGCGAAAGCCTGTAAGTGCTGCCAGCCCTGCAGTTTTCATGGAAATGACCAGGCCAGCCGCCATTGATGGCTGCAACGGCTGACCACACAAACAGCCTTCTTCATGTGATGGACAGATCCACTGGTTGCCAATTCCTGGTGGACACAGGGGCTGAGCTCAGCATCCTTCCCTCCACAGCATTGTACCCGTCCAACCCTACGGACAGCCAATGGCTCCACCATCAGGACCTATGGCACCTGCAGGGCACAGATCCAGATCAGGAAGGAGAAGTTCCACTGGAGGGATGAGTTCGATGAGATCCTCCATGAATTCCCTGCCATCTTAGAGCCACGGTTCAATGCCAACCTGCCCCAGCATGGGGTCTTCCACCACATCGCCACACAGGGCCTCCTGCTGCACACTAGACCCAGATGGCTGCCACCCGAGAAGCTCCAGCAGGCAAAGGAGGAGCTCTCCAGGCTCCAGGAACTTAGAATCGTCCGGCACTCAGACAGTGCCTGGGCATTGCTGCTCCATATGGTCCCGAAATCGTCCAGAGGCTGGAGACTGTGTGGGGACTACCATCGGTTGAATGATGCAACCACCTCTGACAGATAACCGGTGCCTCACATACTTCTCCGCCAACCTCCATGGCGCATGGGTCTTCTTCAAAGTCGACCTCGTGTGGGGATACCATCAGATCCTGGTGCATCCAGACAATGTGGGTAAGACGGCCATTATCACCCCTTTCGGCATCTTCGAGTTCCTGCATATGCCCTTCAGTCTAAAAAACGTGGCTCAAATGTTCCAGCACCTAATGGAGAAGGTTGGAAAAGACCTGGACTTTGTGTTCATTTAACCTGGACAATATTCTCATTGCCAGTCGCAACTGCGATGAACACAAAGGCCACCTCCGCACACTCTTTGCTCGGCCTCACGGTCAACGCGGCCAAATGTCAGTTCGGCAAGGAGTCCCTCAAGATCCTGGGGTACATCATTTCAACGGCTGGGGCCACACCGGAGTCGGAGAAGGTAGCGGCTGTTCAACGATTCCCCAAACCCTCCATCCTGAAAGGCCTCCAAGAGTTCGCGTGGCTCATCCCCAGAGCCACGCACATCATGCCCCCATTGTTCGCGCTCATGGCCATCAAAGAAAATACTTTATCGTGGTCAGAGGAGGCGGACAGAGCTTTCATCATGACAAAGGAGGCTCTAGCCAGTGCCACGCTTCTGGTGCATCCGCAGCCAGTGGAGTGGGGGGGGGGGGGTTCTGGAACAGTGGCTCAATGGACTTTTTCAGCAAGTAGCTGCGCCCGCCGGAACTCAAATATAGCGCCTTCGACCGGGAGCTCTCAAGCACTGGCGATGGCCAAGGATCAGTGGTCCGCTAGACAGGAGTGCCACCTCTCGTATGTGTCTGAGTTCATGATTGACATCCGACACAGCGCTGGCAAGGACAATGTAGTGGTGGGTGTGCTCTCCCGTCCAGCCATCAACACTCTCACGCCTGGCCTGGATTATGAGCAACTGGCTCAGGCACAGAGGAATGATGTGGAGACGCAGGCCTTGCGGACCGCCATCTCGGGCCTCAAACTCAAGGATGACCAGGTGCCCAGCAGCCCAGACACATTGCTCTGCGACATCTCAACAGGCATGCTGCATCCGGTGGTTCTGCTGCACTGGAGGGCGAAAGTCTTCAGTCTGATTCACGACCTCGCTCACCCAGCGGTAAAGACAACCGTGCGGATGGTCGCGGAGCGGTTTGTGTGGCACGGGCTGAAGAAGGAGGTGGCGGAACTGGCCAGGAACTGTACCAGGTGCCAGACCTCCATGCAAGCGTCCATTCAGAACTTCGACCCGGCAGTTCACAGATTCCAACACATCCCTGTTGATGTCGTTGTGCCATGCCGGTGTCCAAGGAGGCTTGTTACCTCCTCACAAGGTGGCCCGAGGCTGTCCCAATTAAGGAGGTCTCCGTGGGGACATGTGCCAGGACTCTGGTCAGCCAGTGAATCGCTCGTTTTGGAGTCCCGGCGCACATCACTAGCGACAGAGGATCGCAGTTCATGTCTAACCTGTGGACTCAGATGGCGAAGCTCCTGGGGGGTCAAGCTCCACCACACCACAGCATACCATCCGCAGTCCAACAGGTTGGTGGAGAGGTTCCACAGGCACCTGAAGGCATTGCTTATGGCCAGGTTTTCCAGACCAGACTGGGTGGACGAACTACCCTGGGTCCTCCTCGGGATTAGGATGGCACCCAAGGAGGACCTGCAGGCTTCAGCAGCGGAGATGGTCTATGGCACACCGCTTTCTCTGCCGGGTGAGTTTTTCGGCCCAGACCCTGAGACCACGGCCACCGACAAAAACCTGCTGGTGGACCTACGCAGGTGGCCTCCCTAGACTCCCCCCATCCCTGGCACGCCATGGCACCCGGCCGTTTCATCTCCCCAAAGAGCTCGATTCGGCCCAGTTCATTTTCGTGCAGAGGGGACGACAAGGTGCATTGCTACAGCAACCGTACGAGGGGGCTTACAAAGTCTTGCACCAGTCTGGCAGAACCTTCACCCTGGACGTTGGGGGGGAAGAGAGGAACTTTTTACGGTGGATCGCCTGAAGGCGGCCCATCTGGACTTATCACAGCCGGTGCAGATGGCTGCGCCCAAGCGCTGGGACCAGCCACCAAAGCGACAGGATACGTAGCCGGTTCTGGGGCGGGGAGTTGTGTGGTGGTGCACATCCTCATGGCGAACCGGCCCCGCTTGTATCGCCACGTGCCAGGGCAGCCATGGGGAAATGGTGTCATCAGAGGTTTCTCTCTGACTCCAGCATCCCTTCCAGAGCACACCCTGAGCAGCGATTATGACGTCACAATACACCAGGTGACTGAGCTCCTGCTGCCCTTAAATTTGAGTAAAAACAGTCATTAATGACCCTCAACGTGGTGGCCGTGTTTCTTCCACTGCTCACACCCCCACAGTATCATCATTATGGCAAAGAGCATAAAATCGCAAGGGCCACAGAGACAAGATTCTTTCTCGGCCAGCAATCAAATCAGAGGATGCAAAGGCTTTACAAGCACACACCCTCTTTCTGAGAGGATGCTGTAAAAAAATGGGAAGTGGTGGAGATTTGCAGGAGCTGAGTTTGCTTGCTACTTTGTCGATTATTGTCAATAAATTGCCTTATAAGGATTTGTGGAGAACCAAAATTGCAGAGATTAAGATTCTACCCGGAAGGGATGTCACTTTTGAGAATGTTGTACAGTTCTTGGAATGGAGTGTGCATGTTAACACTGGACCAGTATTTGGAAATATTAAGGACACTTCAATAGTTCCTAAGGACATAAAGAATCTAAATCATCGTGTCAACAGACACCAAAGGGAAGGACCTTTGTTACTGCTGAGTCAGATAGAAGCACAAGAAAGAATAAGGAAACAAAGGAGAAAGAAGATCAGACAGTTCTGGGAAGCTGTTTGCATTGTAAAGAACAACATGCTTTAGAAAAATGTTCACGATTGGAGAAAAAGTCACATGATGAGAAATTAACCATTTGAAAGAAGAATGGAATATGTTTTGGCTGCTTGTGTAAAGGCCACATCAGTAAACCTGTACAAGTGACTCAGTTGTGATTTATGCAGTTTAAAACATCCCAAGTTACTGCAAACTCAATGAAGTAAAGTTGAGAAGGATGTCAAACAATCTGACTCCAAGACTACACAGTCAGAGAGGATCCTTCAACTTCCGTTCAGACAAACAGTTTTACTGGGGCCGGTGACAAAGCTCTCTCAATAGTTCCTGTGCAGGTTAAAGCTGAACAAGGAAGCTTCATACTGAAGACCTACACACTTCTTGATCCAGGAAGTACCACATCATTTTGTACTGTTGAATTGATGAATAAACTTAATCGTCATGGTAAAAGATCACAGATCTGGTTGAAGACAATGAATAATGAAAGGAACATTGAAACTAATATAGTTTCAGGTTTACAGATTGCTGGATTGGATAGCAATGAATGTTGTGATCTTCCAAGTGTATATACTCAGAAGACTATGCCTGTGAATAAGGAAAATATTCCACAACAGGATATCAAACAATGGGATCATCTAAAAGATGTTTGCTTACCCAAGATTGATGCTAAAATCGAGATGTTCATTGGATTAGATTTACCAAATGCTCTCGAACCTCTAGAAATAATAATGAGTCAATAATGATGAATGAGAACATTGCTCGGATGGACAATTAACGGACCATTAGGAGGAAAAATGACTAATGATCAGGAGTTGTTGAATGTTAGTGTCAACAGAATTTCAGTTGATCTGTGGGAACAACAGTTTAAAATTGATTTCCCTGAATATCTCATAGATATTCAAGAACCTTCGAAGGAGGATAAACAGTTTCTGGATTTAGTTTCAAATTCTGTTGAACTTATTGATGGTCATTACTGTATAACATTACCCTTGAAGGAAATGTCAGATAATAAAATAATTGCAGAACAGCGTTTGCTGAATTTGAAGAGAAAATTCAAGAGAAATTCTTCCTTTCATTTGGAATATACCAGTGTTATGACAGTCATAGAAAAGATATCTTGGAATGTAAAGATGGTAGAAAATGGTATTTACCTCATCATGGAGTTATACATCCACCAAAGGAGAAACAATGTGTAGTATTTGATTGTGGAGCATTATTTCAAGGAATTTCATTGTATTCTTTTGATCATAAACTCCTTTGAGAATATTGGCACTGGCAGTATTAATAACCAGGAAAATTCTGCAGGAATTGTGCTGAAGAAAATCAGAATGGGATGAAGCTAAACCAGATTCCACCACACAAGATTGAATAAATTGGATGGAGAGTCTAAAAATGTTAGAAAATGTTGAAGTCGACAGATGTTGGAAACCCACAGACTTTGGAATTGCCACATTTGCTCAGTTACATCAGTTTGCTGGCGCAAGAGTTGGTGGTTTTGGTTCTGCCAGTTATTTAGTTCTGCAAAATAAGCAAGAGCGAGTACATTGTGGATTTATAATGGGGAAAGCCAAAGCGGTTCCATTAAAGCCAGTCACCGTACCTCGAGTGGAATCAACGGCAGCTACTATGACGAGCAAAATGTGTTAAGATGAGAATTACAGATGGGGTTAAATAGAACCATTCAGTGCTTAAATACATTAATAATATGACGAACAGAGTTAATGAGATCAAGAAGGTTTCGAATGTTAAACCTGACAACAACAAATGGCAGATTTGCCACAAGACAGAGTTTCGCCTGACAAACCCCCATTTACATACGTGGGAGTTGATTATTTTGGTCCTTTACAAGTAAAATGAGGAAGAAGTGTTGAGAAACGACATGGAGCTATTTTCACTTGTTTGCCCACGAGAACAATTGATATTGAAGTAGTGTCATTGCTTGATACAGACTCTTTTATCAATGCTCTTCGACATTTTATTGCCAGACATGGTCAAGTGAAAGAATTACGTTCTGATAATGGATCTAACTTTACAGGAGCTCATGAAATTCAAAATTGGAACCAACATCAAATTCATGATGGATTAATTCAAAAGGTAATGAGTTGGATATTTAACCCGCCCCCAGGGTCACATCATGGAGGTGGGCGGGAAAGAATGATCAGATCAATCAAGAAAACTCTTAATTCCATTTTGAATAGTCAAATACTGAATGATGACAATCTTCAGACAGTTTTGTGCGAGATCAAAGGTGTTTTAAATAGTTGTCCAATTACAAACATTTCTGCCGATTTAAATGACGCCCTTACAATTTTATTGTTCCACAAAAACCTCACCAAAGCATTCAGGTCTTTAAAAAATTTTTTGAGGAATCTTGCAAGGAATAGATTGAAAAAGATATTGAATTCGAGGGAAGATATTCATTTTAACACAATTAACACGTCCTATTAAAGTTATAGGTAAATCTTTCCCCCGATTCAAATTATATTTAATTTTAGACAGTAAAGCTAGATAATTCAGTTCATATAAATGATTATAATTACTATCTATTTTAATATCTAAATACTTAATCTGATCCGACCACTTAAATTTGACAATATGTCTGCAGAGAGAATAATCCGTTTCAGCCAAAGGCATAATCTCACTCTTTCCCCAGTTAATTTTATAACCCGATACTTTGCCGTACTGCTCCAATCTATTGTGCAGACTCACCAAAGATTCCAAAGGTTGTGTTAAATAGATCAAAATGTCATCTACAAACAAATTTATTTTATATAACCATATAACAATTACAGCACGGAAACAGGCTATCTCGACCCCTCTAGTCTGCACCAATTTACGTGATCTCCTCTAGTCCCACCTACCTGCTCCCGGCCCATGACTCTCCAATCCCCCTCACATCCATGCACTCATCCAACCTCTTCTTAAATGACAAAATTTACCCTGCTACAACCACCTCTTCCGGAAGGTCGTTCCACTCACTCTGAGTGAAGAAGTTTCCCCTCATGTTACTTCTAAACTTTTGTCCCCTAACCCTTAACTTACCTGTTCCAATCTCCCCTACCCTCAAGGTGAAGAGCCTATTCACATCTACTCTATCTATTCCCCTTATAATTTTAAATACCTCTATCAAATCCCCTCTCAACCTTCTACGATCCGATGAATAAAGACCCAGTCAACTCAATCTTTCTCCGTATTCTAGATACTGCAATCCAGGCATCATTTTAGTCAATCTTCTCTGCACCCTCTCTGCCTTATTGATATCCTTCCTATAATTTGGAGACCAGAACTGCATATAATACTCCAAACTTGGCCTCACCAATGCCTTGAACAGTCTCAACATCAGGATTCACCTTAATACCTTGCATATTTCTATCTTGTCCAATCATCTGAGCCAAAGGTTCAATAACCAATACAAATAGAGCTGGTGACAAAGGACAGCCTTGCCTAGTCAATCTAATTAATGTAAAAGTTAAAGATACCTGTCCACTTGTCATGACTCTAGCAGTAGGAATTCTATCTAAAGCCTGAATCCAACTAATAATATAAGGCCCAAAATTAAATTTCTCCAAAACTTTAAATGAAAAACTCCATTCAACTCATCAAAGCCCTTCTCTGCTCATGTGAGCAGAAGTAATCATTGGTTGGTCAGACTGCACAATTGTCGGGTGAATGTCGATTTTTAATAAAACCTGCTTGATCTTCAAGAATTAAATCTAGTAAATATTTAGCTAATCTATTAGCTATAACTGGTAAATATTTAGCTAGTCTATTAGCTAGAACTTTGGCAACAATTTTATAATCAACATTCAATAAGGAAATAGGTCTATAAGACCCTGCTTTTAATGGGTCCCTGTCCTTCTTAAGAATAATTGTAATAATTGCTTCAGAAAAAGAATCCGGAGGGAAGACATGTGATGCAGTAGTGGCCGGTCAAGGAATTCCAGCCCTCTCCGGAAAAGTTGAAAAAAAACGCAGAAAACACAAAGGTACAAGAATAAAAATTAAAACAAAGTAAAAGTAAAGGTGAGAAGAAAATGGCAGCGAAGAGAGAAAAGTCGAAAGCAATGCGAAGAAGAGAAGATGAAAGAACATCGGAAGAAGAAGGTTGAAGGCCTTACCTGTCCGAGGAGGCCCGCTGCGGAGAGAGAAGCCCGCTCCCTCAGGTCCGTGGAAGTCCCGAGTTCGGGACTACAAAAATGGCTCGCGAAGCCGAGTAAAAGTGCGCAACCGCGCATGAAAAAAAGCACACTGACGGGAGGGGGAACAGCTGAGGAGTCGATCTCCACAGCTGAGAGTGACAGCTACAACACAACAGGTAGAGAACATAGAAAATAACGAGAACAAGAAAGAAGAGAGCAAAAAAAAACAAGGAAACAACAGATGGCCAACCCAGAGGAAGAAGAAGAAGAAGAACATAGAGAAATGGAAGAAGAAGGGAAAGGCAGGACAATGGATATATATATATTTTTAAAGAATATATGGAATTAGTAAAAGAATGGCAATTACAAGAATTTAATGAGATAAACAAGAAGAACTAAGAGTGCAGAAGAAAAAATGAATAAAATAGAATTGGTCATATCAGAGGTAGGAAAAAGAGTGGATAATGTGGAAGAATGAGAAATAATCGTAGAAATGGAAGTAGAGGACTTAAAAGAGAAATTAGAAGAATCTAATAAAAAAGTTAAAGAGGCACATGAGCTGTTAGCTCAGAAGATAGATATAATGGAAAACTATAATAGAAGAAATAATATAAAGATAGTGGGCCTTAAGGAAGATGAAGAAGGCAAGAATATGAGAGAATTTATAAAAGATTGGATCCCCAGGGTCCTAGGAAGACCAGAATTACAGGAAGAAATGGAAATAGAGAGGGCACATAGAACACTAGCCCCAAAACCACAACCGCAGCAAAAACCAAGATCCATTTTAGTAAAATTCTTAAGATATGCAACAAGAGAAAATATATTGGAGAAAGCAATGAAGAAAATAAGAGAAGACAAAAAGCCACTGGAATACAAATCAATCATTGCATGGAATATAGGAGTTGGGAGGTGATGTTGAGATTGTATAAGACGTTGGTGCGGCCTAATTTGGAGTTCTGTGTGCAGTTCTGGTCGCCTAATTATAGGAAGGATATAAACCGAGTGGAGAGAGTGCAGAGAAGGTTTACCAGAATGTTGCCTGGGTTTAAGCATCTGGAGTATGGGGAGAGATTGGACAGATTGGGTCTTTATTCTTTGGAGCGTAGAAGGTTGAGAGGGGATTTGATAGAAGTATTTAAGATTATGAAAGGGATAGACAGAATGGATGTGGATAGACTATTTCCGTTAAGAGGAGGAAAGATTAAAACAAGAGGACATGAGTTAAGAATTAAGGGGCAGAGGTTTAGAGGTAACATGAGGGGGAACTTCTTTACTCAGAGAGTGGTAGCCGTGTGGAATGATCTTCCGGGAGAAATAGTGGCGGCGGAGTCAATTGTATTATTTAAGAAAAGGTTGGACAGGTATATGGATGAGAAGAAGATGGAGGGTTATGGGCATTGTGCAGGGAGGTGGGACTAGAAAGAGGTGTTTGGTTCGGTGCGGACTAGAAGGGCCTAATGGCCTGTTTCCGTGCTGTAATTGTTATGTTATATTATATGTTAAAAAAAATTTTTCTATCCAGACATAAGTTTTGAACTCCTGAAGAAGAGGAAGGAGTTCAATACAGCAAAAACGATCCTATGGAAAAAAGGATATAAATTTATGTTAAAGTACCCCGCAGTACTTAAAATAGTTATTCCAGGACAACAAAATAGACTATTCTCGGATCCAGAGGAAGCACGAAAATTTGCAGAACTACAAAACAAGCAGAGAGATGAAGACATGTAATGAGAGTAAAAATGACCACGAACTATATGTATGTGTGTATATGGGTATATATATATATATATATATATATATATATATAAATATATAGATGTGTATGTATGTGTGTGTATACATGAGTGTATCCGTATTTAGAGGAAAATATATAGAGTATGGATAAGAATTAATAAGGGAATGAAAGGGAATAGAGGGAATAAGGAGGGAATTAAAAGAGTGACCTTTGTTACATATGAAAATTGAAATCTTTTCCGTGGGGGCTGGGTGGGGAGGAGTTGCGGTCACTGCAAAATCAGTTGACGCTTGCGAGTGAATTCGCAAATCCAAATGGAGAGGGGAGATGTGGTTGCCCGACAAGGGATAAAGGGCAACTCAGGAAGGGGAGGGGATAGTGGGGTTAAAGAAATTTTAAATAGGAGAATAAGGAAAATGTTTGATGTTTTAGAAATGTTGTCTTATAAAGTGTTCAAAACAAGAAAGCAGAAGTGGATAAGAAGGAAAGGTGATGATGAGGAAACGTAAAGGGAAGATAAACAAAGTATGAAATGGCTACGTTGAACTATCTTTCTTTGGCTTGGCTTCGTGGACGAAGATTTATGGAGTTGAACTATATGACTTTAAATATTAACGGAATACATAACCAAATCAAAAGGAAGAAACTGCTAAATTTACTGAAAAAAGAAAAAATTGATATAGCATTCATGCAAGAAACACATTTAACTGAAATGGAGCATAAGAAATTAAAGAGAGATTGGATAGGACATGTAACAGCAGTGTCATATAATTCAAAAGCAAGAGGAGTAGCTATATTAATCAGTAAAAATGTACCAATTAAAATAGAAGAGGAAATAATAGATCCAGCAGGGAGATATGTAATGATAAAATGTCAGATATATTCGGAGTTTTGGAATCTACTCAATGTATATTCACCTAACGAAGAAGATCAAAAATTTATGCAAGATATTTTTTTGAAGATAGCAGACACGCAAGGGAACATACTAATAGGAGGGGATTTCAACCTTAATTTGGATTCAAATATGGATAAAACTGGGAAAAAAATTAACAGAAAAACAAAGTAACCAAATTTATAATTAAATCGATGCAAGAAATGCAACTTTTGGATATATGGAGGAAACAACACCCAAAGGAAAAGGAATATTCATATTATTCAGGTAGACATAAAACATACTCAAGAATAGACCAATTTTTGTTATCAGCTTGCATGCAAGATAGAGTAAGAAAAACAGAATATAAAGCTAGAATATTATCGGACCATTCACCCTTGATATTGACAATAGAGTTAGAGGACATCCCTCCAAGAATGTATAGATGGAGATTAAACTCCATGCTACTTAAAAGGCAGGATTTTAGAGAATTAATTGAAAGACAAATTAAAATGTACTTTGAAATAAATAAGATAAGTTTATACTATGGGACGCAATGAAAACGTTCATCAGAGGGCAAATAATAAGTTATGTAACCAAGATGAAGAAGGACTACAATCAGGAAACAGAGCAGTTGGAAAGGGAAATAGTAAATATAGAAAAAGAATTAGCAATGAAGGAAGACACAACTAAAAGAAGAGAATTGGCAGATAAAAAAATAAAATATGAAACACTACAAACATATAAGGTGGAGAAGAACATAATGAAGACAAAACAGAAATATTATGAACTAGGGGGAAAAACGCACAAAATTCTAGCATGGCAGCTTAAGACAGAATAAGCTAAGAAAATGGTATTGGCATCAAGGAAAAAAGACAAACAAATCACATATAATCCAACGGAGATTAATGAAAACTTTAGAGAATTCTATGAACAATTATACCAAACTGAAAACAAAGGGAAAGAAGACAAATAGATGAATTTTTAACTAAAATTGAACTACCAAAATTACAAATAGAGGAACAAAATAAATTAACAGAACCATTTGAAATAGTAGAAATACAAGAGATAATAAAAAAACTACCAAAATAATAAAACACCAGGAGAGGATGGATTCCCAATAGAATTCTATAAAACATTTAAAGATTTATTAATTCCTCCCCTCCTGGAAGTAATTAGCCAGATTGACAAAACACAAAGCTTACCAGATTCATGTAAAATAGCAATAATTACAGTAATACCAAAGCAAGGGAAAGATCCACTCGCACCAGCGTCATATAGACCAATATCATTACTTAACACAGATTATAAGATAATAGCTAAACTATTAGCAAACAGATTAGCAGATTATGTACCTAAAATGGTAATCTAGACCAAACTGGATTTATTAAAAAAAGACGGACAACAGACAATATTTGTAAATTTATTAACTTAATTCATGCAGTAGAAGGGAGTAAAGCGCCAACAGTAGCAGTTGCTTTAGACGCAGAGAAGGCCTTTGACAGAGTAGAATGGAATTATTTATTCAAAGTATTGCAAAAATTCAATTTACCAGAGAAGTATATTAATTGGATTAAAGCATTATATAAGGGGCCATTGGCGAAAGTGACAGTAAATGGATATATATTAAAGCAATTTAGTTTAAGCAGATCAACAAGGCATGGATGGCCACTATCACCCTTATTGTTCGTGTTAGCTATAGAACCACTAGCAGAATTGATAAGAATAGAAAATAAAATAAAAGGGATAAAAATAAAAGACAAGGAATAAAAAATTAGTTTATTTGCAGATGATGTTATAGTATGCTTAACAGAACCAGAATTATCAATAAAAGAATTATGTAAGAAATTGAAGGAATATGGAGAAGTGTCGGGTTATAAGATTAATGCAAATAAAAGTGAAGCAATGCCAATGAATAATGCGGATTTCTCAAAATTTAAGAAGAAATCACCATTCAGATTGCAAATGCAAGCAATAAGATAGCTAGGTATACAAATAAATAAAAACCTCGGCCATCTATATAAACTCAATTATTATCCACTAATGAAAAAATTACAGGACGATTTAGAGCATTGGAAAGATTTACCACTAACACTAATAGGAAGGATAAACTGTATTAAAATGAACATTTTCCCAAGGATACAATACCTATTTCAGGCATTGCCAATACACTTGACAGAGAAATTCTTCAAGGAGTTAAAGAAAATAATAAGGAAATTTTTATGGAAAGGGGCAAAACTGAGGATAGCACTAGATAAATTAACAGAATGGTATAAACAAGGAGGCTTACAACTGCCAAACTTTCAAAATTATTATAGAGCCACACAATTAAGATACCTATCAGATTTTTATCAAACAAGGGAAAAGCCAGATTGGACTAGATTAGAACTAGATAAAATAGGGGAGAAGATACCTGAACATATATTATATAAATGGGATGAAAAATTGGTACAACGTAAGAGTTCTCCAGTATTACATCATCTGCTCAATATTTGGAAGAAGATTCATGTAGAAAGGAATAAAACAAATTATCAATTACCAAAACTAATACTTATGCAAAATCAGTTAATCCCTTTTACAATAGATAACATTTCCTTTAGAGAATGGGAGAAAAAAGGGATCAAAAGAATAGAAAATTGTTTTTCAGGAAATAGATTATTATCCTTTGAACAAATGAAGGATAAATATAATATAACTCAAGATACAGTGTTGGCATATTACCAACTGAGATCCTACTTGAAGGACAAATTAGGAAGCAGTCTGAGGTTACCAGAGGGAAGTAACTTTGAATGTGTGATTACAGATACAATGATAATCAAAAAATTTATAACAAATATGTATATTAAACTGCAAGAAAAGGAGAATGAGGAAACAAATGGTAAAACTAAACAAAAATGGGAACAAGATTTAAATATAAAGATAAAGAAGGAAACATGGGAGAAGTTATGCTCTGGAACTATGAGAAATACAAGAAACACGAGGTTACATATGATACAATATAACTGGATACACAGGCTATACACCTCAAAAGTTAAATAAATGGGATCCAACCGTATCTGACAGATGTTTTCGTTGTAAGAAAGAAATGGGAACAACAATTCATGCAATCTGGACATGTGAGAAAGTAGAAAAATCTAAACCAGATATTAAATAAAATTACAGAAAACAATATACCAAAACCCCCAGAGATCTTCCACCTAAGTAACATAAAAAACAAAGAATTTGGACTTTATTTGGATGGTGCACAAAAAAGATTTGTTAAGATAGCTCTAGCCGTAGCAAAAAAATGTATTACGTCAACCTGAAAATTAGAAGATAATTTGAGAATACAACAATGGTATATAAAAATGAATAAATGTATTCCATTAGAAAAAATAACATATAATTTAAGAAATAATATTGAAATATTTGAAAAAATATGGGAGCCATACATGAAACACAATAGAGAAAACCTACCGGGGACATCTACCACCTAAAATAACGAAAGGGGAAGGAAATGAAAAGAATTGACTCAGTGGAATTTCTTGTTTATTTTTATTGAATGACAACATTGTTTGACGGGTTTAATGTATCTTAGATTTTGTACTTTAAATGAATGGGGGGGAAGTAGGGAGGGTGGGATGGGAGGAGGGAGGGAAGGAGAAAATGACACTGTATATATTTGAAAAGAAAAATGTATGTATCTTGGTCAATGTGGTTTATGGTGTGAAAAATAAAAAAAATTAAAAAATAAATTAAAAAAAAAAGAAAAAGAATCCGGAAAAGAACTCATCTCTGTCGTCTGTTTCAATACATTCATCAATAAAGGGATTAATAAATCCTGAAATTCTTTATAACATTCAGAAGTAAAGCTATCATCTCCTGGAGATTTTCCACCAGGCAAAGACCAAAGTCCATCCATCACTTCTTTAACAGTAAAAGAAGCATCTAAATCCTTGATATCCATATCCTTCAAAGAAGGTAAGACTAAGTCAGATAAAAAATTATCAATTTTAGCTACATCTTCCAACACTTCAGAAGTTTACAATTTTTCATAAAATGTACAAAACTCATCATTAATTTCCAGAGGTTTATATGTAATTATTGTGTTTATTATTATTTATTGTTCTAGAAGCTTGCTCCGTCTTTAACTGCCAAGCTAAAACTTTATGAGCTCTCTCACCAATTTCATAATATCGCTGCTTAGTTCCCTGCAATAACTTCTCAAACTTATAAGTTTGTAACGTTATGCCGTAGTTTCATATTAACTAAACGTGCTTTCTTAATGTCCGTAGAATCTAGCTGTAAATCCTTTTCCAAAATCTTTATCTCCTTCTCCAATTTAATCATCTCAGCCATATGAACCTATATTTACTTTCAAAAAAAACCTGTATTTGACCCCTTATAAATTTACAGAAGTCAGGATTTCTCAACAATAAAGAATTAAATCTCCAACAATAAACATTCTCAATTCTCTCCGAACCGGTACATGTAATTAACACCAAAGAATGATCAGACAAAATCGTACTCTTATATTCAGCCTTCAAATCATGGCCTTGTAATTGTGCTGATACTAAAAATAAATCTATTTTCGAATAAGAGACATGACAGAATGAGTAAAAGGAAAAATCTTTCTCCTTAGGATTTAGCTTTCTCCGTATATCTACCAAATTCATATCTTTCATCAACACCATTAGCTGTTTAGCCATTTTGGTTCTAATTACCAAATTGGGAGGTTTATCTAATATTGGGACTAAATAACAATTAAAATCACCTCCTACAATAATTTTGTCATATGCCTGATCTAAATTAAAAGAAGGATCCAACATAATCCTGAATATAAATAAAGGGAATTATGATGGTATGAGACAGGAGTTGAGTAAGATTGATTGGGTGGTGTTTATGGGGGAGTTGACTGTGGATAGACAATGGAAAGTATTCACAGATCTAATGGAGAAATTGCAAAAATCATTTATACCGGTTTGGCATAAAAATAAACCAAAAAAGATGACTCAACCCTGGATAACAAGGGAAATTAGAGACAGCATTAGGTCCAAAGAGAGAGTATATCAATTGGCCAAAAAAAAGTACCACAACCGAAGACTGAGAGCAGTTCAAGATGCACCAAAGGAGGACAAAGGGATTAATCAAGAGAGCAAAAATAAATTACGAAAGTAAGCTTGCGGCAAATATAAAAACCGACTGCAAAAGCTTTTATAAATATGTCAAGAGGAAAAGATTGGTGAAATCCAGAGTAGGTCCCTTGCAGTCGGAATCAGGGGAATATATAATGGGGAATAAGGAAATGGCAGACCAATTAAATTCTTACTTTAGTTCTGTTTTTACAAGAGAGGATACAAATAACCTCCCAAGGATGTTGGGAAACATAGAGACTAATGCAAAGGAGGAACTGAAAGAAATCAGTATCTCTAAGGACATGGTGTCTTGGGTAAACTTGTACCTCTCACTTTGTTCGTTTTAGATTGGTCACAGTGTTTGAACTACCGAAAGAAAATAGACACACACACCAAGAGCAGTTCAGATTATACAAACGTTTATTACAAATTCAAAAGCTGATTTCACACTACAATATGCAAGCCCTTCCCAACTATACTTATCAATGCTTGGACTGGTCCCAACTGCCGAAGCGAGGCAACGACTGCACACTTGTAGTAGGTTGTCAGAGTGCCGGCAGCAGCTTCTCCACCTCCCCTGACCGGGACGTTGGCTAGACTCCAGAAGTTCATCTTCTTCTTGCTGAGAGATGTTGCCACCTCTCGGAGAGTCTCTCTCTTCAGCAGCAGGACCATGGTTTATATTACCCAAAAACTGCTTATCCAAGCACTTATTCCCAGCACAGCAAGAAAGATAAGCAAGCAAGCTAGCATACTAGATTTCTAACTAGTAACATAATTTTCAGCTTATCACTTTGAATACAATGGTTTATTATGCATCAAGGCTAGGCCTCTGGAGGAGGAGTCACGTGATGGAGTAGTGGCCGGTCAGGGAATTCCAGCCCTCTCCGGAAAAGTTGAAAAAAAATGCGCAAAACACAAAGGTACAAGAATAAAAATTAAAACAAAGTAAAAGTAAATGTGAGAAGAAAATGGCAGCGAAGAGAGAAAAGTCGAAAGCAATGGGAAGAAGAGAAGATGAAAGAACGTCGGAAGAAAAAGGTGAAGGCCTTACCTGGCCGAGGAGGCCCGCCGCGGAGAGAGAAGCCCGCTCCCTAAGGTCAGTGGAAGTCCCGAGCTCGGGACTACAAAAATGGCTCGCGGAGCCGAGTAAAAGTGCGCAACCGCACATGAAAAAAAACACACTGACGAGAGGGGGGAACAGCTGAGGAGTCGATCTCCACAGCTGAGAGTGACAGCTGCAACACAGCAACAGGAGGAGAACATAGAAAATAACGAGAACAAGAAAGAAGAGAGCAAAACGAAAACAAGGAAACAACAGATGGCCAACCCAGAGGAAGAAGAAGAAGAAGAACATAGAGAAATGGAAGAAGAAGGGAAAGGCAGGAGAATGGATATATCTTTTTTTAAAGAATATATGGAATCAGTGAAAGAATGGCAATTACAAGAATTTAATGAGATAAAAAGAAGAATTAAGAGTGCAGAAGAAAAAAATGAATAAAATAGAAATGGTCATCAGAGATAGGAAAAAGAGTGGATAATGTGGAAGAACGAGAAATAATCGTAGAAATGGAAGTAGAGGACTTAAAAGAGAAATTAGAAGAATCTAATAAAAAAGTTAAAGAGGCACATGAGCTGTTAGCTCAGAAGATAGATAAAATGGAAAACTATAATAGAAGAAATAATATAAAGATAGTTGGCCTTAAGGAAGATGTAGAAGGCAAGAATATGAGAGAATTTATAAAAGATTGGATCCCCAGGGTCCTAGGAAGACTAGAATTACAAGAAGAAATGGAAATAGAGAGGGCACATAGAACACTAGCTCCGAACCCACAACCGCAGCAAAAATCAAGATCCATTTTAGTAAAATTTTTAAGATATACAACAAGAGAAAATATATTGGAGAAAGCAATGAAGAAAATAAGAGAAGACAAAAAGCCACTGGAATACAAAGGTCAAAAAAATTTTTTCTATCCAGACATAAGTTTTGAACTCCTGAAGAAGAGGAAGGAGTTCAATACAGCAAAAACGATCCTATGGAAAAAAGGATATAAATTTATGTTAAAGTACCCCACAGTACTTAAAATAGTTATTCCAGGACAACAAAACAGACTATTCTCGGATCCAGAGGAAGCACGAAAATTTGCAGAACAACTACAAAACAAGCAGAGAGATGAAGACATGTAATGAGAGTAAAAATGACCACGAACTATATGTATGTGTGTATATGGGTATATATTATATAATAAGCTCTTCAGCGCTTGACGTCCTGCTTTGCGGAAACTTCCAAAATGTTTGGCCTGGAAGTCAGCCTGAAGAAAACTGAGGTCCTCCATCAGCCAGTTCCCCACCAAGACTACCAGCCCCCCCACATCTCCATCGGGCACACAAAACTCAAAACGGTCAACCAGTTTACCTATCTTGGCTGCACCATTTCATCAGATGCAAGGATCGACAATGAGATAGACAACAGACTCGCCAAGGCAAATAGCGCCTTTGGAAGACTACACAAAAGAGTCTGGAAAAACAACCAACTGAAAAACCTCACAAAGATAAGCATATACAGAGCCGTTGTCATACCCACACTCCTGTTCGGCTCCGAATCATGGGTCCTCTACCGGCATCACCTACGGCTCCTAGAACGCTTCCACCAGCGTTGTCTCCGCTCATCCTCAACATCCATTGGAGCGCTTTCATCCCTAACGTCGAAGTACTCGAGATGGCAGAGGTCGACAGCATCGAGTCCACGCTGCTGAAGATCCAGCTGCGCTGGGTGGGTCACGTCTCCAGAATGGAGGACCATCGCCTTCCCAAGATCGTGTTATATGGCGAGCTCTCCACTGGCCACCGTGACAGAGGTGCACCAAAGAAAAGGTACAAGGACTGCCTAAAGAAATCTCTTGGTGCCTGCCACATTGACCACTGCCAGTGGGCTGATATCGCCTCAAACCGTGCATCTTGGCGCCTCACAGTTTGGCGGGCAGCAACCTCCTTTGAAGAAGACCGCAGAGCCCACCTCACTGACAAAAGGCAAAGGAGGAAAAACCCAACACCCAACCCCAACCAACCAATTTGCAGCCGCTGCAACCGTGTCTGCCTGTCCCGCATTGGACTTGTCAGCCACAAACGAGCCTGCAGCTGACGTGGACTTTTACCCCCTCCATAAATCTTCGTCCGCGAAGCCAAGCCAAAGAAAGATATATATATATATATATATATATATATATAGATGTGTATGTATATATGTGTATACATGAGCGTATCTGTATTTAGAGGAAAATATATAGAGTATAGATAAGAATTAATAAGGGAAAAGGCTAGGCCTCTGACAGTCTGTGATCAAAACAAGCAGGAAGATTAAATGTTCTTGGTACACAGATGTCCTTTCTTCAGCTAACAGCATCTCTGGCCCCTCGGTGGAATTTAGCTTATGTCTGCTGATTCTAAAACACAAGCAGGTTCTCAGCCTTGCAAAACCAAGAGCAGCAAATTAAAAAAACAGGTTAGAATTTTCCATTACATTCCACCCCTTGGTCACAGGCTGTCAGACATGAGACTTGACAAGCATAAGAGTACAAAAAGAGCGTAAAAGAGAAATTAAAACTACAATAATCACAAAAACAAGCAATAAAGTGAGCAACCAATGGAGAATAGTGTGGCCCAACCCCCCAAATGTACCAACTAACCATGAAAAAGAATTCCAACCAAGGCTCAAACTATCCTTGTTGGCCACAATACCCAGACACTGGAGCTCACATACAGATTTTGAAACATGCTGAATAATAACATATCTATATAAGCTGCATTTGAGGCGGGTGACTGAGGACTTCCTTGATGTAATGCCTCGGACCGTGTCTCCCATGGGCAACTCACTCGGAACGTCCTCGTCATTACAAATCCAATTGTTGGCACCAAAGCAGCTGTTAAGCCAGATCACTAGGAGTGTAAAACGGAGGACCTGGAACAAAGAAGCCTGACACTTGTCACTCACGATGCCATAAGCATTCAGTGTTTAAACAGACTAAACCATCCTGTTCCTCAATAGCTACCCACCGAGTGTTACCCTGGGCAGGTGTCACTATTTCTCCTTTTACAGGAGGGCCACTACCTGGTGGTGCCACCCATACCTTTTGTCCAACATTCTCTAGTTAGGGAGTGGGGGGCAATGACTGTTTTTCCTCTGGAATAGGCTGTAGTTCAGAAGTGTGAAGAAGTCGGTGGAAAGGTGTACCTCCCTTCAAAGGGCGATGATTCAAATTGTCGACTGCCTGCTGCAGCACATGGGACCACCCCTTCAGGGTCCCCAGTGGTGTTAACAAACGAATCTGTTCCTTCAGTAAGCCGTTCATTCGTTCAACTAACCCAACAGCCTGCATGTAATAAGGAATTTGGTGGACCCATAGATACCGTTGTCATTTGCCCAATCACAGATTGTCTTCCCGGAGAAGTGCGAGCCATTATCAGACTGAAACTCCTCTAGAACATCATAACGAGAAATTAAATGATTTAGTCCTTGGATAGTGCTAGCTTGGTCAGCTGTCTTGGTGGAAAAGGCAAAAACCAGAAAAGGTGTCAACCATTATTAGGACGTAACATTTACCCATACAGTCTGGCATGGGGCCTATGTAATCAATTTGCCAAACTGCAGCTGGGCGAGCACCCCCTTTTATTCGGCCATGAGGACCAGGAGGAATGACAATGGACTTCACAAGTTGACATTCTGGGCATGTACGCATGACCATGCGGACATCATCCTGATGGACGGGTAAAGCATGTGTATGGGCCCACATAGCTGATCCCTTCTTCCCCAAATGACCACTCTGTTCATGTGCCCATCAAGCCAGGGGGACGGTATCAGCACGGCTGATAGTGGCAAGCTGATCTGCAACTGCATTATGTTGTGCCATGTTAGTCACCACATTAGTATGGGCATCAACGTGATACACAGTTATCTCACAGTGGTGGGAAGCATCCCACAACAGCTGCCACAGCTCTTTGCCCCACACTGGGCGGTCATGTATCATCCAGTCATTCTTTTGCCAATCAGGCATCCATACCACAAGTCCATTAGCCACAGCCCAAGAATCAGTAAAGAGGCGAAGAGGGTGATCATGGGGATCTAGTGGCAAAGTGACTGCCTTCAACTCAGCATACTGACTGGAGCCACCATCCCCCTCCTCTGATAAATGAGTTCTTGACTTGGGATGGTAAGCCACTGCCTTCCACTTTTGCTTTCCTTGCACCCACCGGCTGCTACCATCAGTAAACCAGGCATCCTCTTGTTCTGCTGGAGTGAGCAAATCATAGGGTTTACCCCACTGAACTGGTGAAGGGGGTAAAGGAGGGGGAAAGGCAGGTTCAACGTCCTCATGACGAGACGGAAGATCAGCCACCTGTTCGTGTATTCAGCCCACCCCTTCAGGCCCTCTGGTTGCATGACTCTGAATATACCACTTCCATGTAACAATAGAAGACTGCTGCGCCCGCCCGATCTTTAGATTAGCATCATTAGCCAGAACCCAATTCATTATTGGAAGTGCAGGTCTCAATTGAACATCTGCATCACCTGTCATTCTTTCAGTCTCCAGCAGGGCCCAGTAACAGGCTAGTAACTGTTGTTCAAAAGCAGAATAACGAGTGGCAGCCTCAGGCATGGTACGTGACCAGAATCCCAGCGGGATTCGGCGACCCTCTTATTTCTTCAAGAGGCTCCAGCAGGCCACATCATCAGTAACGGACACCTGTAGTTCATAGGGGGTATCTGGAATGCGGGGAGCAATGGGCAGGGCCTGAAGAATAGCCTGCTGAGGAGGAGTCACGTGATGGAGTAGTGGCCGGTCAGGGAATTCCAGCCCTCTCCGGAAAAGATTTAAAAAAACGCACAAAACACAAAGGTACAAGATTCAAATTTAAAACAAAGTAAAAATAAAGGTGAGAAGAAAATGGCAGCGAAGAGAGAAAAGTCGAAAACAATGGGAAGAAGAGAAGAAGAAAGAACGTCAGAAGAAGAAGGTGAAGGCCTTACCTGTCCGAGGAGGCCCGCCGCGGAGAGAGAAGCCCGCTCCCTCAGGTCAGTGGAGGTCCCGGGCTCGGGACTACAAAGATGGCTCGCAGAGCCGAGTAAAAGTCCGCAACCGCGCATGCGCGACTCCTCGCGCATGCGCTATGCACGACTCCTCGCGCATGCGCTATGCACATGAAAAAAAACACACTGACAGGAGGGGGGAACAGCTGCGGAGTCGATCTCCACAGCTGAGAGAGACACCTGCAGCACAGCAGCAGGTGCAGAACACAGACAATAATGACAACAAGAAAGAAGAAGGTAAAAAGAAAACAAGGAAACAACAGATGGTCAACCCAGAGGAAGAAGAAGAAGAACAGAAAGAAATGGAAGAAGAAGAGAAAAGCAAGACAATGGATGTATCTTTTTTTAAAGAATATATGGAATAAGTGAAAGAATGGCAATTACAAGAATTTGATGAGATAAAAAGAAGAATTAAGAGTGCAGAAGAAAAAATGAATAAAATAGAAATGGTCATATCAGAGATAGGAAAAAGAGTGGATAATGTGGAAGAACGAGAAATAATCGTAGAAATGGAAGTAGAGGACTTAAAAGAGAAATTAGAAGAATCTAATAAAAAAGTTAAAGAGGCACATGAGCTGTTAGTTCAGAAGATAGATATAATGGAAAACTATAATAGAAGAAATAATATAAAGATAGTTGGCCTTAAGGAAGATGTAGAAGGCAAGAATATGAGAGAATTTATAAAAGATTGGATCCCCAGGGTCCTAGGAAGACTAGAATTACAAGAAGAAATGGAAATAGAGAGGGCACATAGAACACTAGCTCCGAAACCACAACCGCAGCAAAAACCAAGATCCATTTTAGTAAAATTTTTAAGATATACAACAAGAGAAAATATATTGGAGAAAGCAATAAAGAAAATAAGAGAAGACAAAAAGCCACTGAAATACAAAGGTCAAAAATTTTTTTTCTATCCAGACATAAGTTTTGAACTCCTGAAGAAGAGGAAGGAGTTCAATACAGCAAAAACAATCCTATGGAAAAAAGGATATAAATTTATGTTAAAGTACCCAGCGGTACTTAAAATAGTTATTCCAGGACAACAAAACAGACTATTCTCGGATCCAGAGGAAGCACGAAAATTTGCAGAACAACTACAAAACAAGCAGAGAGATGAAGACGTAATGAGAGTAAAAATGACCACGAACTATATGTATGTGTGTATATGGGTATATATATATATATATATATATATATATATTGATGTGTATGTATATATGTGTATACATGTATGTATCCATATTTAGAGGAAAATATATAGAGTATAGATAAGAATTAATAAGGGAATGAAAGGGAATAGAGGGAATAAGGAGGGAATTAAAAGAGTGTCCTTTGTTACATATGAAAATTGAAATCTTTTCCGGGGGGTGCTGGGTGGGGAGGAGTTACGGTCACTGCAAAATCTGTTGACGTTTGCGAGTGAACTCGCAAATCCAAATGGAGAGGGGAGATGTGGTTGCCTGACAAGGGATAAAGGGCAACTCAGGAGGGGGAGGGTAGAATGGGGTTAAAGAAGTTTTAAATAGGAGAAGAAGGAAAATGTTTGATGTTTTAGGAATGTTGTCTTATAAAGTGTTCAAAACAAGAAAGCAGAAATGGATAAGAAGGAAAGGTGATGATGGAGAAACGGAAAGAGAAGATAAACAAAGTATGAAATGGCTACGTTGAACTATATAACTTTAAATATTAACGGAATACATAACCTAATCAAAAGGAAGAAACTGCTAAATTTACTGAAAAAAGAAAAAATTGATATAGCATTTGTGCAAGAAACACATTTAACTGAATTGGAGCACAAGAAATTAAAGAGAGATTGGGTAGGACATGTAACAGCAGCGTCGTATAATTCAAAAGCAAGAGGAGTAGCTATATTAATCAGTAAAAATGTACCAATTAAAATAGAAGAGGAAATAATAGATCCAGCAGGGAGATATGTAATGATAAAATGTCAGATGTATTCGGAGTTTTGGAATCTACTCAATGTATATTCACCTAACGAAGAAGATCAAAAGTTTACGCAAGATATTTTTTTGAAGATAGCAGATACGCAAGGAAACATATTAATAGGAGGGGATTTCAACCTTAATTTGGATTAAAGCCCATTTCCTTTGGAGTTCTGAAACTGAGCACATCACGGGTCAACGAGGGACAATTAAAACAGTGGCTTTCAAAGGTTCCCTTCCCATCCACATACCACCTTCATAACCCCTCACTGATCACAGTGCCCTGATGGCAGAGGGGTGACTTACAGTGGGATGTGGGTGGAAAGAAAAAAGTTGCGAACTGCTGTCCTAGATCCCTCTGTTCGCCTGCCCTCATCTGTGCCCTATCTTTTGCCATGGACACCCTATCCAGATTAGCCCAGCCCAAATGCAGTGCCTCAAACTTCACAAGAACATGGAACAGAAGTAGGCCACTTGGCCCATCAAGCCCATTCCGCGGCTTCACCCCAAGCTGAGTAGTCCCTAGTTCCAGTTGCCAGCCTCTTCCCCACACCCCCCGACCAATTATTGGCCCCCTGCTTAAGCTCTCCCAGTGATGAGGCCTCTTCCGCTGTGTGCGGCAGTGAGCTCCACAGATCCATGATAACTAGTCTTTCCTCATCCCTGTTTTAAATGGACAACCTCTCATTTTAAGAAGGTGACCCCTGGTCCTGGATTCACCCACCAAGGGAAACATCTCATCTACATTCCCCTCTGTCAAAACCTTTCAAAGTTCAAAATGAGACCCTCTCTTGTTCTCAACTCCAATGAATACAACCCAAGAGCTGCCAGATAGAGAGAGAGAGACAGAGACAGAGAGAACGAGACAGTGAGAGAGAGAGAGAGAGAGAAAGAGGGAGAGGGAGCCCCTTGCATTCTGGGAATCATCTTGGTAAATCTCCTCTCCAACAACATCACATTCTTTCTAAGATAGGGGGCCCAAAACTGCACCCAATTCTCCAAATGGGGTCTCCCTAGTGCCCCACAGATTCTCATCAACACCTCTCTACCCTTCTACACTATTCCCCTTGAAATGAACGCCAGCTTAGCATTTACCTTCTTTGCTACCAATCCCACCTGGGCATTAACTTTTAGATTTCCTTACACGAGGATGCCCAGGTCCCTTTGCACTCGTGAGTTTTGAATTTCCCCTCATCCAGATTGTTCTCTGCTTGTTTATTTCCAGAAAACCTCTCAACGTTGTAGCCCATCTGCTGATTTTTTTTGCCCAGTCCCCTTGGGCTGTTGACGTCCTTCTGCAACCTTGTGGTTCCTTCACCACTTCCCTGCTCTGCCACACATCTTGGTGTCGTTCTGTGAACCTGGCCACAGAATCCATCCAATTCACGGTGTGACAGAATATAGATATCTATTTGGGAGGTAAATTGGGAAAGGTTTTTTTAGGGTTGGTCACATAAAACAGATCTTATTTGAAATGCAGAAGCTCTGCTCATGCTAAACATGTTGGCCCCACAAGAGCTTTGGAGAGTGCTCAAGAGACTTCACTAATGGATTGCTCTTTGCAAATGGCAACACATGAAAGAACTCGTCGGAGCCGCATTCTGTATGGAGAGGAACTTGCTGTCCTAGTAGGGTCACGTGGTTTTACAAGCAGAGAGAGTCAAACAGGCTTTCTCTCTGAGAGAGAGGGGAGAGAGAGAGATCAGTTTTGTAGTTTTACAGTCAGCTGCAGCAGCTGGGACTGGAACAGGACAAGCTGGCAAGCTTGTGGGAAAACCCCATTTGGAAGATAGGTTGTGACTGCTTAGTTCAGCCTGGTCAAAGCCCTTGTGATTCATGCAAGAGGAGAGGACTGGCTGTCTAATGTTTCACTTGGAATAAGAGAAACAAAAAGGAACTTTGTAGTGACCTGAAAGAAAGAAGTTATCATCTGGAGAACCTTGAGTGGGCAAGTTTTGTCTGCAAGACACTGAAGTGGCTGATCGGAAGGAATCAGTTTGTGCCCAGGAAAAACAAATCTCTCTCTGAAAACTGACAAGAACCTTCCTGAGTGGTAACCATTTACTTTTCGAGCACCAAAACTTGGTGAACTTTATAAATGTTAAGTCTGTGCACAGTATAAGAATTGCCAGCAATCAGTGAACTTGGAGGAATGAGAAGTGAGATTGGACTGTGAACCAAATAACTTTTCTGAACTTACATACACATTACACACATGTGCGCTTAGAATTAGAAGGGGGTTAAGTTAGGTTAGTTAATAGTGATAAGTTAGAGTTTGGTCCTATTTTCATGTTTAAAAATAATTAAAAGCAACTTTTGTTTAAGTAACCATTTGTCTTGGTGAATATCTATTGCTGCTGGGTTTTGGGATCCTCTGGGCTCATAACAGCAGTCACTGATATGAATTGGAAACAGCGGGCGGCCCCAGGACCGAGCCCTGTGGATCACCCCTTCTCCCATGCAGCCAACCTGATTTCAACCTTTTGCTTTCCGCCCATCAGCCAATTTTCTCTCCAGTTTAATATAACCATATAACCATATAACCACTTACAGCACAGAACAAGCCAGTTTGGCCTTACTAGTCCATGCCGTAGCAAATCCCCACCCTCCTAGTCCCACTGACCAGCATCCGGTCCATACCCCTCTAGTCCCTTCCTATCCATGTAACGATCCAGTCTTTCCTTAAATGTAACCAATGATCCCGACTCGACCATGTCTGCCGGAAGCTCATTCCACATCCCCACCACCCTCTGCGTAAAGAAATTTCCCCTCATGTTCCCCTTATAATTTTCCCCCTTCAATCTTAAACCATGTCCTCTAGTTTGAATCTCCCCCTTTCTTAATATCATCCCTGTAATTCCGTGGGGCCCTTGTCTCACGTGCTGCAACGTCAAAGGCCTCTTTAAAATCCAAATATACCACACACACAGCCTCCTGACCTTGAGTTTTCTTCAAGAAACCAGTAGGTTGGTCAGGCAGGATCTACCCTTCCAAAAAGGCATGCTGGCTTGGACCTATCCTTTCGTGCACCTCAAGGTAGTTCTTAACCACGTCCTTGAGGATCGACTCCCAACTGCCGATGTTAGACTAACAGGCCTATAATTTCCTTTTCTTCTGCCTTTCTTAAACAGCAGAACCACGTTTATGGCCTTCCAGTCCTCGGGAACCACGCCACAGTCTATTGATTTCTGGAAAAGCATTGCCAATGGAGTCCAGAATCTCCAAAGCCACCTCGTTTAGAACCCATGGGTGCACCTCATCCGGTCCGGGAGACCTATCAAATGTTAAGCGTGGAATCATAGAAAATAGGTACAGGAATCGGCCATTTGGCCCTTCAAGTCTACGCCCCCATTCATTGTGATCACGGCTGACCGCCTACCCAGTTCCCAGTACCTGCCTTCTCCCCAGACCCCCCCCCCCGATCCCCTTCACCACAAGAGGCCAAATAGAACTCCCTCTTCAATATAGATGAGGAACCAGCTTCAACCATTTCCTGCGGCAACAAGTTCCACAGATTCACCCCACACTAGGAGAAGAAAATCTCTCAACTCAGTCCTAAAAGACTTCCCCCTTATCCTTAAACTGTGACCTTGCTTTTCCCAGTATAGGGAACAACCTTCCTGCATCTAGTCTGTCCAATACTTTAAGAATGTTATACATTTCTATAAGATCCCCGCTCAATCTTCTCAATTCCAGCGAGTATAAGCCTAGTTGATCCAGCCTTTCTTCATATGCAAGTCATGCCATCCCTAGTATCAATCTAGTGAACCTTCTCTGCCCTTTCTCCATGGCAAGGATGTCTTTCCTCAGATAAGGAGACCAAAACTGAACACAATACTCCAGGTGTGGTCTCCCCAGGGCCCTGTACAGATCCTCTCTGCTCTTGCCCTCGAATCCTCTTGCTATAAATGCCAATGTACCATTCACTTTCCTCCCTGCCTGCTGTACCTACACAACCACTTTCAACGACTGGTGCACAGCGGCCACACCCAGGTCTCGTCGTCTCTCTCCTTTTCCCAGTCAGACACCATTTGGGTAATAATCTTCTCTCCTGCTCTTGCCTCCAAAGTGGATAACCTCACATTTCTCCACGATATTGCATCTGCTGTGCCTTGGCCCACTCGTCCAACTTGCCCCCGTCACTATGCATCCAGCGAGTATAAGCCTAGTTGATCCAGCCTTTCTTCATATGCAAGTCATGCCATCCTTGGTATCAATCTAGTGAACCTTCTCTGCCCTTTCTCCATGGCAAGGATGTCTTTCCTATGCATCCTCCGCACAGCTGACCACACCCCCCCCACCCCCACCCCCACCCAGCTTCATGTCGTCTGCAAACCTGGAGATGCTGCTTTCCATTCCCCTTATCCGCAGGTCATTGATGTATATTGTAAATAACTGGGGTCCCAGCCCTGAGCCTTGCGGTTCCCCTCTAGTCATTTTTAAAAAACATTATTTTTAATAATACATACTAAAAATTATACAAAATATACACTAAAATACTACTGATACATTTTGTCCTTCCTTTCCCCCCCCACTGCTGCCCACCCCCCCCCCCCCCCAATTAATGGAAGATTGGGACGATGGGTATTAAATTAGTGGAAAATTGGGACACGATGGGTATTAAATTAGTGTAAGATTGGGTCGATGGGTATTAAATTAGTGTAAAATTGGGACATGAAGAGTATTAAATTAATGTAAGATTGGGACATGAGGGGCATTAAATTAGTGGAAGATTGGGACGATGGGTATTAAATTAGTGGAAGATTGGGATGATGGGTATTAAATTAGTGGAAGATTGGGACGATGTGTATTAAATTAGTGGAAGATTTGGACAATGGGTATTAAATTAATGGAAGATTGGAATGATGGATATTAAATTAGTGGAAGATTGGGACGATGGGTATTAAATTAAAGGAAGATTCCTTTGAGGCAGGCCAGGAAAAATTTAGAATATTATCTAATTCTTTGTTTGCATGTTATCAAATGCGAGCCATGCTATTGGATAATTTTTGTCATGAATCGAGTCTACAGAAAAAAACACTAATTTTGTAAGTTTAATTGTGGTGGAGGGGAGGTAATCGAGGAAATATATGCTTTATTACAAGGAAAAATGATTTTTATAAAACAAAAAATAAATATGAAGAGGATTTATCTATAGTGTTATCTTCGTGAGAATGGATGACTATGCGTGAGGACCATGTAACTAAATTAATCAATGTGAGGTGTAGTTTAGTAAATTCTAATTTTTTTTACATGAGTTATATTTGACTCCAGAGAAATTAAAAAGATATGGATTTAGTTAATCAGATTTGTATTTTTGTTGAGGAAAACAAATTGGTACATTTTTACACTCAGTTTGGTCATGTGAAAAATTTATGCCTTTTTGGCAGAAAATTATGAAGTTTTTGGAAGGTTTATTTAAACTTAAATTGACTGTGGATCCACTACTGGCTACCATTCTGAAAAGAACCCGTTTAGATCCACTCTTTGCTTCCTGTCTGTCAACTAATTCTCAGCACCGTGTACTTTAAGTTTATGTACTAATCTCCTGTGCAGGTCCTGATTGAAAGCGTTCTGAAAATCCAGGTATACCACATCCACTGGTTCTCCCTTAACCCCTCGACTAGTTATATCCTCAAAACATTCTATAAGATTTGCGCTTGCTAAGCGCTATTCCTCTCGTGATCCTAACTGCATCTAATTCTTCTTCTCTGCATTAAACTCCCTTGGCCCTATTTCAGCCCCTTCTTCTAAATGGCCCGAATCCCTCTGAAAGCTTTGCAACCCTTCTCCACTCTCCACAGCCCCACTGACCTGAGCACCTTTTGTGTACTGATTTACCGCCCCATTGACCAGATCATTTATACACGTGACAAACAGTATGGAGCCAATACTGAACCCGAATGTACCTTCTTGTGACAATAAATGCTTCATTGTATTGGGAAGGGTGGTGGCTGTCATGTGATAGCACTGCCCCCTCCCTACCTACTTGGGGGACACGTCAGCTGCCCATCAAGGTTTGGCTCCGCCCCACCCATTAGTGCACACCTTGCTGTTGGCCCGATGTAAATGACCTGGACTGGACTCTCCAGCTTGCCTGTACTCGGCTGTTGTAATTGGATTAACCCTCCTGGCACTGAGCCACTGGTTCCCGCTAATGACCTGGGCTGGATCCTCTAGTACTATAAAGGGCCACGCTCTCCTATGTACTCTCTCGACTCCTCGTGGCCCATGAGTATCACCTTCTGTATTGAGTTGGGGTGAGTCTTGAGGCCAGTTAGTTAGAGCCATGTCCATACAGGTCTAAGGGCAGGGGCACATCGCATTACCTTGAACTGACTGTTAACTGTCAGATTCATCTCCTTCTGAACTGTGTGTTCAAGTTAATTTAGCATTCCGATTCTCTTGTTTCCTCCGCACCTCTGAGAATATACTTGTGCTTTTTACCTTGATCTCAGTCTGGTTCTTAACCTGTGGGACCCACATGAACCTTCACTACTAACACTTCATTAATTCATATGTTTTGGATGTGTCAGAGGAATACTGGAATGAAGTATTTCAAACTTACTCCGTTCTTTACCCACGCTTGTAAACTTTACAACACAGCGGGGATTCCTCTTTGAAGATTACTTTTGTGATCTTTGATTTGTTATCAAGGTGGAAACGATTTCTTCCTCTGATAAGAATTCGGCTTCCCTTTTTTTGTTGCAGAACAGCTTCTGCTTCAAGATTCAGTTTATTGTCATAGTAATAAAACAGGGTTGTATTGCATGAAATTCCTTTTTTACTGCTGCACGGCAGACATTCGCCACTGGCAGGAACCGCCTCAGCACCTTTAAAGTCAGACTTAAACACAGACACAGTCAGACATACACAGTCCGACATAGACAGACTTGCACACAGACACAGTCAGACATAGACAGATTTGCACACAGTCAGACTTTGACAGACTTACAGTCAGGCATACAGACAGACTTGCACACAGAGGCAGTCAGACATACAGACTTGCACACACAGTCAGAATTTGACAGACTTACAGTCAGACATACAGACAGACTTGCACACAGACAGTCAGACTTACAGAGGCTTGCGCACACACAGTCAGACTTGAAAGACTTACAGTCAGGCATACAGACTTGCACACACAGTCAGACGTACAGATAGACTTGCGCAGACACAGTCAGACTTGCAAACTTACACACAGTCAGACTTGAAGACAGACTTGCACACACAGTCAGACAGACTTGCAGACTTGCGCACACACAGTCAGGCTTACAGTCTTACAGACAGACTTGCACACAGGTACAGTCAGACTTGAAAGATTTGCAGTCAGGCATACAGACAGACTTGCACACAGACACAGTCAGACATACAGACTTGCACACAGGCACAGTCAGACTTACAGAGACTTGGGCACACAGTCAGACATACAGACTTGCACACAGTCAGACGTACAGACAGACTTGCGCAGACACAGTCAGACTTGCAGATAAACTTACACAGTCAGGCTTGAAGACAGACTTACAGTCAGACATACAGACACAGTCAGACTTACAGTCAGATATACAGACTTGCACACAGACAGTCAGACAGACTTGCAGACTTGTGCACACACAGTCAGACTTACAGTCTTACAGACAGACTTACATACAGGTACAGTCAGACTTGAAAGACTTACAGTCAGACATACAGACAGACTTGCACACACAGTCAGACGCAGACAGACTTACACACAGTCAGACTTGAAGACAGACTTACAGTCAGACATACAGACACAGTCAGACTTGCACACACACAGTCAGACTTACAGACAGACTTACAGTCAGACACAGACTTGCACACAGACACAGTCAGGCAGACTTGCGCACACACAGTCAGACTTACAGACAGACTTGCACATACAGTCAGACTTGAAGACAGACTTACAGTCAGACATACAGACAGATGCAGTCAGAGAGAGAGAAGCAAAAGAAAGTGTCCCCAAGAGTCATCGAGTGTCCATAGATTCATTTCTGCAGCTGCCCAGAGTCCAGTCCAAGCCATCGGTGACCCCGAACTCCGGATCTGAACCTTCAACACAGTCAGGGACCCTTTGGCGCCCTCAGCATCTCCTCACTTCCCAGTTCCAATGCTTGGTGCGCCTCCAGCTGGTCTCCATCAATCCGTACCCCCAGCGCAAGACCCCACCCCCTGATGGCCGGCAGGGGTTCCTCGCCTCAAGCCACCAGCAGCCCCGCCACTGCCGCAGAGCACCCACCCCCCCGATCCACCACCGCGGTCACTGTCCCTGTGGGGCCAGCTCCCCAGCCTCTCCCTCTTAGTCAGTGGTGGGGGGGAAGGGTGGGAGAAGTGTGATGCGGTGCCCTGCTCCAGTTCCCTCCACTTGACCCCCACCATCCCAGTGTCTGCTGCCCCTTGTGGCTGCTGAACCCAGCTGTGATTACTAGGGGGGCAAGGGTGCTGAATGAGAAGGACAAACGGCTGGGGTGGGGGGTGGGGGCTATTGCCCCAGATTGAGGCAACATGCCTCCAATCAACGGGTGATCAGGATGGGACAGGGCGCTGCACTGACAGGTGAGTGCAGGTGTGCATCCCTGGATTGGTAGGGTTACCCCTGGGGAGACCATGGGCGGAGTGGAGGGTGCGCGGGATGGTGTGTGGCACCTCCTGCGGGCCATGGTGGGGAGGGGTGGTAGGTGCCGAAGTGGGGTGAGGGGGTTACAGAGACAGGGAGGGGTGTAGGGGACCAGAGGGGGGTTACAGAGATGGGGAGGGGTGTAGGGGAATGGATGGGGTTACAGAGACAGGGAGGGGTGTAGAGGACCGGAGGGGGTTACAAAGACAGGGAGGGGTGTAGGGGGCTGGAGGGGGTTACAGAGACAGGGAGGGGTGTAGGGGACCGGAGTGGTTTACAGATACAGGGAATGGTGTTGGGGATCGGAGGGGGTTACAGGTAATTGAGATGAATCAGGGAATTCCCTTCTCCATGGCTGATCCTGGGACCTCTGTGAGTTTGAAACCAGACCCAGCCCAGTTGCCCGCCACCGGCCAGTTCCGGAATGTTCTGTCCTGTCCAGCCATGTCAGAAGTCGGCGCCATCTCATGGAATTCACAGGGCTGTAGTCTCATGGAGGTTTTTTTATTCCCACCCCTCTTGATGGATGGAGGAAAAGAGCAGGTGATGGCTGGGGGGATGTTGAGTCGGTCCAGCAGTAAGTTCCCGGTACACACTCTGTTCCACAGGAAGAGGGTCGTTGGGGTACCCTGATGGGCTGATAACATCATATACACAGACCAGAGGGAGGAAGGGGGTGGAGGTTCCAGCGATGATCCATCGTAGGAAATGTAGGGCCTCATTCCTGACTGAGAGACATGACGGTGTGGGGTGGAGGGGGCAGAGGGGGAGGTGAAAGGAGAGAGAGGAGGGAGAGTAGGGGGAAAGGGGAGACATGGAGTGAGAGAGGGCGGCGAGGGAGAGGCAGAGAGAGGGGAGAGAGAGAGGGAGGGGAGACAAGGGGAGAGGGGCAGAGAGAAAGGGTTACAGAGAGCGGGAGAGAGAGAGGGGAAGAGAGGGGGAAAGGTGGAAGGGGAGAGATAGAGGGAGAGGGGGGAGAGAAAAGGGAGAGATGGGGAGAGGGAAAGAGAAAGAGAAGGGGAGAGGGGGGGCGAGGGTGGGAGAGAGTGTAGGGGAGAGAGAGAGGGGGGTAAGAGAGAAGAGGTGTTGGGACAGAGTCGGAGAGTGAGTGGAAGGGGATTGGGGACTGAGGGGGGGGTTAGGAGAGAGAGGGGGTGAGAGAGGGAGAGAGAGGGGGAGAGAGAGAGTGGGAGAGAGGGAGGGAGGGGGGATGGAGGGAGTTTCAGGGATCTAGCATTGACCAACATAGATAGAATCGTTCCCCTTTATTGAGAATTCTCCTACAAACCCCTTGCCCTCCCACTTTTACCTCCAAGCCATCCCACCCCTCCCTCCCCTTACATCACTCTGCTCCCTCCACCCATCCTTCTCCCCTCTCACCCTCATCCCCTTACTCCATTTGTCTCTTGCTCTCTGCCCCCTGTCCCATCCCCTTCCCTTTCGATACCTCTCCCTTCCCTCATCTATCCTGTTTTCTCTCCCTCCCTCCTCACTCTCCTCTCCTTCACTCCTCTCCCTGCCCCTCATCTCTAGCACCCTTCCTACCCTCTCCCCTCTTCTGCCTCTCCCTCTATTTCAGTCTCTCACCCTCCCCACCCCTCCACTCACCCCCTCATGCTTTCCCCAAACCTTCTCCTCTTGAACCTCTCTCCTCTTCCCCTACCTTCCCTCTCCTACCCCCTCCTCCCTCACTCTCCTCTATCCTCTCTCCCTGCTCCTTCCCCCAACCCCTCACCTCTCCCCCTCCTCTTTCCCCTCCTCCCCACCTCTCCCCTCCTCCTCCCCAACACCCTCCTTTCCCCCTCATCTTCCCCCAAACCCCTCAGCTCTCCCTCCTCCTTCCCCAAACCCCTCACCTCCTCTCTGCCCCTCATATCTCCACCTTCTCTCTTTCCCCATCCCCTCTCTGACTTCTCCCCTTTGCCTACCCAACTCCTCCCTCCCCTCTCACCTCCTCTTTCATCCTCACTCCCCTACCCCTCTCCCCTCCCCACTCCCTAAACCCACCTCTACATGACCCCCGACCCTCTGACCCCCTGACCCTATCGGCCACACACCCATCATTCTTCCGTCCCATTGGCCGGTGCTTCCTCGCCATTGGCCAGTTCCTGCTTCTCACTGGCCGCTGCTTCCTGCTCATTGGCCGTTGCTCTGGGGTCAGTGTCCCTGCTTGCTCCAATCATCTTCTCCTCGATCACCTTGGACCGGCGTTTGAAGAAGCCAAACTGGTGGGAGTTGTGGGAGAGAGAGGGCGGGTTCAGGGGAAGCAGCCAATCACAGCCCAGCACTGATCCCTGAACCCACCCCTCACTCCTCCCTCCATCCCGCCTCTCCTCCCCTCACTCCATCCTGACTCTCCTCCCCTCCCTCCATCTAACCACCTCCCCTCCCTCCATCCCACCTCCTACCATCCATCCATTCCCATCTCCTCCCATCCATTTGAACTCTCCTCCCCCTCCCTCCATCCAGACTCTCTTCCCCTTCCCCACTCGGCAAGGGGCTCTGACCTTCCACAGGATGAAGATGATGAGGATGAGGAGAAGGAGACCTCCCACAGAGCTGTAAATGAGGAGGGACTTCCGACTATATGCCACGATCTGCACCTCAGTCTGACTCTGAACCAAGAGAGAGAGAAGGGGTCGGTAATAACCCTTGGAGGGTGCGAGGGGAAAGGAGTGGGGTTCCCAGGGAGTGAGAGGATAAGTCCCTGGGGAGGGAGGGGAAAGGTTGGGGACACCACGGAGGGAGTGGGAAAGGGTGGAGTCCATAGAGAGGGAAGGGGTGGAGTTCCTGGGGAGGGAGGGGGAAAGGGTGTGGTCCACGGGGGGAGGGGGGTGGAGCAGAAGGAGGGGAAAGGTACCTGGGGAGGGAAGGGAAAGGGGTGGGATTTGTGGGGAGGGAGAGGAGGGGGAGGGAGAGGAGGGGTTGGTTTCCCCAGGGAGATAAGGGGATAGGGGAATGGAGGGGCGGGGTAGATGGTGGGATATTACCTCGGCCTCCAAGCTAACATCCAGGTCGTCATTGATGAACGAAGAACTGTTCAAGGAGAGAGTGACGCAACTTGACAGAATCACGAGAGATTCCTCGGTCTCCGACAGGGGAAAGGGGAGGTAGAAGACAGAGGAGGTGAGAGGAATGGAGAATGAAGAGGGGGGAAGGAGAGAGTGGAACAGGAAGAGGGAAGGGGAAGAGAGAATGCGGTGGGGTACAAGAGAAGTGGAGAGGGGAGAAGAGAGGCGAAAAGGGGGCAGGGTAGAGAGAAGGAAAAGTGAAACAGTGAATGGAGATCAGTCAGTAACAGAAAAGTCACATTCTATCCACCCCACGACACCGTAACACCCTCCGGTCCCCCACCCCATCTCATTAACCCCATCCGGTCCCCGACACCCCTCCCTGTCTCACAAACGCCTCGAGTCCAGACAACCCTCCACATCTCCATAACCCCATCCGGCCCCCTACACCCCTCCTTGTCTCTGTAACCCCTTCTGGTCCCCTACATCTCTCACAGTCTCTGCATTCCCCTCCGGTCCCCTACACCCATCCCTGTCTCGGTTACCCACTCTGGTCCCCTACACCCCTCCCTATATCTGCAGACCCCTCCAGTACTCTACACCACTCCCTGTCTCAGTAACTCCCTATGGTCCCCTACACCCTCCCATGTCTCTGTGAAACCCTCCATCTCCTACACCCCTCCCCATCTCTGCAAACCCCTCCAGTCCCCAACACCCCTCTATCTCACTGTAACCCCCTCTGGTCCCCTACACCCCTTCCTGTCTCTGTAACACCTTCCATTCCCCTAAACCCCCTCCCTGACACTGAAACCCTCTCCAGTCCCCTACATCCCTCCCGGTCTCTGTAACCCCCCTCCAGACCCCAACACCCCTCCATGTCTCTGTAACCACCACCGGTCCCCTACACCCCTCCCTGACTCTGTAACCCCCTCCCGTCCCCGACACCCATCCCTGTCTCTTTAACTCTCCCTGGTCCCCTACACCATTCCCTGTCCCTGTAACCCCCACTGGTACCCTACAACCCTCCCTGCCTCTGTAACCCCTCTCGTCCCAAACTCGCCACCCTGTCTCTGTAAACCCCTCCAGTCCCCTACACCTCTCCTTGTCTGTAACCCTTGACGGTCTCCAACACCCCTCTCAGTCTCTGTAACACCTTCCATTCCCCTACACCTACCCTGTCTCTGTAACACCACTCCGGACCCATACACCCTGTCTCTGTTACCCACTCCAGTCCCCTACACCCCTCCCTGTCTCACAAACGCCTCAAGTCCAGACAACCCTCCACATCTCCATAACCCCATCCGGCCCCCTACACCCCTCCTTGTCTCTGTAACCCCTTCTGGTCCCCTACATCTCTCACAGTCTCTGCATTCCCCTCCGGTCCCCTACACCCATCCCTGTCTCGGTTACCCACTCTGGTCCCTCCCTGACTCTGTGACCTCCACCTGTCCCCGACACCATTCCCTGTCCCTGTAACCCCATCCAGCCACCTACACCCCTCCTTGTCTCTGTAACCCTCACCGGTCTCAAATGCCCCTCCCTGTCTCTGTAACACCCCCTCCAGTCGCCTACAGCCCTCCTTGTCTCTGTAACACCCTTCGGTCACCTACACCCCTTCCTGTCTCTGTAACACCCATTTCCCCTACAGCCCTCCCTGTCTCTAAAACCTTCCGGTCCCCTATACCCCTCCCTGTCTCAATAACCACCTCCGGTCCCCTACACCTCTCCCTGTCTCTGTAACCCCTTCTGATCCCCTACACCCCTCCTTGTCCCTGTACACCCTTTGGTCCCCCACACCCCTCCCTCTCTAGGTAACTCCCCCCAGTCCCCTACACCCTTCCTTGTCTCTGTAACCCCCTCCAGTCCCCTACACACCTCCCTGTCTCTGCAAACCCCTCCAGTCCCCTACACCTCGCCCTATCTCTATAACACCCTCCGGTCCCCTTCACCCCTACCCCTGTCTCTGTAATGCCCCTCCAGTCCCCTACAGCCCTCCCTGTCTCTGCACTCCCCCTTCAGTCCACTACACCAACCCATCTCTGTAACCCCCTATGGTACCCCTCCCCATCTCTGTAACCCCCTTTGTCCCCAACACCCCTCTCTGTCTCTGTAACCCCCTCCGGTCCCCTACACCTCTCCCTGTCTCTGTAACACTGCTCTGGTCCCCTACACCCTGTCTCTGTTACCCACTCCGTTCCCCTACACACCCCACTGTCTCTGTAATCCCCTCCAGTCCCTTACACCCCTCCCTGTCTCTGTAACCCCCCCTCCAGTCCCCTACACCCCTCCCTCTCTCGGTAACCCCCTACAGTCCCTAACATTTTTCCCTGTCTCTGTTGCCCCCTACGGTCCCCTAAACCCCTCTGTGTCTCTGTAACCTCTAAAGTCCCCTACACCCTTCCGTCTCTGTAAACCCCTCCAGTCCCCTAAACCCATCCATGTCTCTATAACCCCGGTCCGGTCCCCTACACACCTCCGTGTCTCTACAAACCCCTCCAGTCCACTACACCCCTCCCTGTCTCT
Source organism: Narcine bancroftii (assembly GCF_036971445.1). Taxonomy (NCBI): domain Eukaryota; kingdom Metazoa; phylum Chordata; class Chondrichthyes; order Torpediniformes; family Narcinidae; genus Narcine; species Narcine bancroftii. The sequence continues at coordinate 232,339,467 of NC_091471.1, read as the reverse complement.
GTAACCCACCATGGACCCCTTCACCCCGTCCGCCCCGTCTCTGTAACCCCCTCCGGTCCCCTACACACCTCCGTGTCTCTACAAACCCCTCCAGTCCACTACACCCCTCCTTGTCTCTGTAACCCACCATGGACCCCTTCACCCCGTCCGCCCCGTCTCTGTAACCCCCTCCGGTCCCTTACACACCTCACTGTCGCAGTAATGCCCTCCATTCTTCTACTCCCCTCCCTGTCTCTGTAACCTCCTACGATCCCCAACACCCCTCCCTGTCTCTGTAACCCCCTCCAGTCCCCTACACCCCTCACTGTCTCAGTTATGCCCTCCATTCCCCAACACCCCTCCCTGTTTCTGTAACCCCCACCGGTCCTCTTCACCCCCTCCCTGTCTCTGTAACCCCCTCCCATGTCCTACACCCCTCCCTGTCTCTGTAACCCCCTCCAGTCCCCTTCACCCCTCCCTGTCTCTGTAACCCTCTCCAGTTCTCAATATCCCTCCCTCGCACGTATTGGAGCCTCACCTTTCCTAGGGGAATGATGGATCCCTTCAGATCGAAGGTGGTGAAGGAGTTTGGAAGAGATAAGAGCTGACAAACCATTTGTTTGAACACCTGTGGAGGGGTGAGAAAGGGTGTTGCATGATGGTATTCCTCAACTCTCCTTCCCAACGTCCCTCCCTCCCCCCTCACCGTCCCCTCCATCCCTACCATCTCCTCCCTACCTCCTCACCATCTTCTTCACCGTCCCCCCTCCCTCCTCACTGTACTCCCTCCTCACTGCACCCTCTCCCCTCACCATCCCGTCCCTGTCCCTGTTTTCCAATCACCGTCCCCTCCCCCTACCATCCCCTCCCCCTCCCGTCCCCCTCCCTCCTCACCATCCCCTCACTCCCTCCTCACCATCGCCTCCCTCCCACATCACCGTCCCCTCCCCCCTCACCATTCCCTGCCCCCTCACCATCCCCTCCCTCCCTCCCCATCACTGTCCCCTCACCCCTTTTCTGGTCCTGTGAGACACACCTTACTTCCTGTTGAGTTGAGTGGAGCTCCCTCCTTGAGGTTCCTGCACGCCTTCTCTTCATGCTGATGGAAACAACAGTGATCACTCAGGACAGGAGATCACAGGCAGTTTGGCCCATCACACTGGGATGCAAGAGAGACTGTTTGGCTCATCTGTCTGGCCTGTGTCCTGGGGTCAGGAATGGCAAAACTTTTCGCTCTCCACTTCCCTTGCCCTTCCTTTTATCCCTCCACCCCTCTTTCCACCCACACTTACCCTCCCTCTCTCACCCTCTCCCCCCTCTCTCTCTCACCATCTACCCCTCTCTTCCCCTCTCTCTGTCTCCCATTTCTCTCCCCTCCATCTCCCTCTCTCCCCCTTCTCTCCTATCTGTCTCCTCCTCTATATCCCTCTCACTCTCTCCCCTCTCCCTCTCTGCCATCTCTCGCCCACCTCTCTCCCCCCACTACCCTCCAAATGCTCTCGCCACTCCCTCAGTTACTTTGCGCACCCCCCCCACCCCCACCCCAGCTCCCTGCCCACTCCCAACACTCACAAGTGGGGCTTCAAACAGGACCTCCACATCCCAGGACACCCAGCCGAGAGGGAACATGGCCAGCGAAAGGGTCAGGGTTAGGGGGACGGGATAGGGTCCCAGATTCTCCACCTGCAGAGGAAGAGGCAAGAGTCTGAGAGGTGGTCGGTGGTCCAGAATCAACCCCACAGATTCCCAAGCCCCTCCCTCTCCTACCTCCTCCTCCCTCCCTTTCCCTACCCCCTCCCTTCCCTTCCCCCTTCCTCCCTCCCCTACCCCCTCCCCTCCCTCCCCTACCCCCTCCCCTCCCTCTCTACCCCCTCCCTCCCTACCCCCTCCCCTTCCTCTTTCCCCTACCCCCTCCCTCTCTCCCTCCCCCACCCTCCCCTCTCCCTCCTTCCCTTCCTTTCCCCCTCCCCTCTTCCCGTCCCTCACCTCCCCTCCTTCCCCTTCCAACCCCCTCCCCTCCCTCCTTCCTTCCCCTTCCATCCTCCCCTTCCCTTCCCCCTTCCCTCCCTACCCTCCCCCTCCCCCACAGGTGCCGGAGCGGTGGGAGATGGTCAGGATCATACTTTGTAACGGTGAATCACATCCCGTTGTCCTTGCTCATCTCGCCGGAAGTGGACGTACCTCGCGCTCGGGAGACTGCAGGGAGTGGAGAGAAGGGTGAGATCGGAAGGCATGGGAGCAGCCATGGGCCATTCTGCCCATTGATTCTGCCCCAGCCCTCCTATCGTGAGCTGATCCATTCTCCAACTCAGCCCTGCTGCCCGGCCTTCTCCCCATTACCCTTTGGCAAATCGATCTGCCTTAAATCGAGCCTACAACCTGGCCTCCACAATCGCCTGTGGCAACAAATCCCAGAGATTTGCCATCCTCCAGCTGAAGAATTTCCCTTGTACCTCTGTTCTAACGGACACCCTTCAGCCCTGTAGTTACGCCCTCTTGCCCTGAACTCTCCCACTGTGGGGAACAACCCTTCTACATCTACTCAATCCACGTCTTTCAAGATGTTTCAATGAGATCCCCCCCCTCATTCTCCTAAATTCCAACAAGGACAGGTGAAGAGCCGTCAAACACTCCTCATGTGATAACCCTTTCAATCTCGGAAACAGCCAAGCCAAACTTCTCAAGAGTCCTTCACTGTCTTGAAAGAGTACAGAAGTTGTGGAATGGAATATATATCTGGGAGATAATTGGTAAAATTAGAGTAGGTTATATACATACACAAATTTTAAAACAGATCTTATTTGAAATACTGAATAATTCATATTCAGTGACTTATGGAGAATACTATGCACATTCCACAAGTAGATGCTAATTGAAATGACATCATCAAATGAATAGACTATTGTTTTGGAGGAGACACTGGCTATTTGCAAGTATCTTTGGTGCTCACAGAAAGGTCACTCCTGGACTTGTTTACCTAAAGCAACAGATGGGAGCAGAAGGATAACTCCTGTGGTTTGCTGAAGAAGGTGGGGTTTTTTTGTAAGTGAGGGAGTCACATGGGCTTTCTAGCAGTCTCAGTTGGGGAGAAAGAGAGAGAGCTCTCTCAGCCAGTGTGTGTGTGACACTGAAAGCAGCTGAACAGCGCAAGCCAGGAGAAACTTGTTGGAACTGAAGAAAAGCTCCAGAGCGGCGGATGGCTGGAAGTGCTATCTGTCTGATGTTTCTCTTGGACTAAGAAGAATAGAAAGGAACTCTGTGATAGCCTGAAAGAAAGAAGTTATCATCTGCAGAACCCTGATGGGGAAAATTTCATCAGTGAGACATTGAGGTGACTAATGGTGGTACCTCAGTGGTGGAAATCCTGGAACCACAAATCTCTCTCTGCAAACCCTACAAGAACGTTCCTGAGTGGTAACTATTAACCTTTCAAGCACCAAAGCCTGGTGAACTTTATACACGTTAAATTCTGTGCACAGTATAAGAATTGCCTCCAACCAGGGAATTTGGAAGAGGAAGTGAGATTGAACTGCGAACCAAAGAATTTTTCTTAAATTTATACACACGTCACATACACGTGCGCTTAGAATTAGAAGGGGGTTAAATTGGGTAATTAAGTTAATAGTGATAAGTTAAAGTTTGATTCTGTTTTCATGTTTAAAGATAATTAAAAACAACTTTTTTGTTTAAATAACCATTTGTCGTGGTGAATATCTATTGCTGGGTTTTGGGGTCCTCTGGGCTCAAAACAGGTGTAACTTTGCACAAAACTGCCTTCTGCCTGTTGTGAGGCAGGCAAGGAGTCAACATTAAAGCTTCCACGTCAGCATCATGACCGGGCATTTGGACCCTGCGGAGCAGCGGTGTGTCTCCACTCCTCTGGGTATGCACCTTTCATTCCCGCCATCTTCCTTGCAAACCTCTCTAACGTTGGCCCGACGCTGCTCAAAATACTCCATGTGAGGGATCGCAAATGCCTCATAAAGCTGGTGTGGTCCTCCCAGGAAGTCGCAGTGGCTGGGGCACCCTCTGGATAAGTGAAGAGATGTTAAGTGTCCAGGATAGGTCATTCGTCAAGTGAACTCTGAGGAAATTGGCGTTCTCCACTCTATCCACCACAGAGTCGCCGATGTGCAGCAGAGAGTGGTCGTCTATAGTCACCCTGAAGTCCACAATGTTCTCTTTTGTCTTGTCCACATCGAGATTCAGGTTGGCTTTCACACACAAGAACAGAATTGATCATCGTGAACAAGTCACGAAATTCGTTGTTTTGCAGCAGCATCATTTATCGAAACCACCTGACAACATAAATAAATAAAACAGTGCACGAAAAGTCAGGCCATGTCTGTGGTTCATCGATCATCCAGGAATCTGGTGGCGGAGAGGAAGAAGCCGTCCTTGTGCCGCTGAGTAGCTCGTCTTTAAGCGCTTGGACCTTTTCCCCGATGGTAGCAGAGTGAAGAGGGCCTGGCCTGGGTGGTGGGGTCTTTGAGGAGAGAGGCTGCCTTTTTTAAGACCCCACCTTACGTCGACGTCTTCGATGGAGTGAGGTCTGGTGCCTGTGATGTCGCAGCCGAGTTCACAACCCTCTGGAGATTATTCTTGTCCTGAGAGTTGGCGCCTCCGTACCGGGCAGTAATGAAACCAGCCAGAATGCTCTCCACGGTCCACCCGTAGAGGTTTACGAGAGTCTTTGGTGACAACCTGAATCTCCTCAGACACCTCACAAAGTACAGCCGCTGGTGAACCTTCGTGATGGCATCAATGTGGAGGATCCAGGACAGATCCTCAGGGATGTCGACCCCCAGGAATTTGAAGTTCTTGACAATAGAACATTCTAGCACAGAAACAGGCCCTTCAGCCCTTCTAGTCTGAGTCAAAACATTTTTGTTTTGCCCAGTCACACTCTCCTGCACCCAGCCGTACCCCTCCCATCGATATACCTGTCCAAATTCCTCTTAAATGTTAAAATCAAGCCTGCATTCACCCCTTCAGCTCTTTCCACACTCCCACTCCTCTCTCTGTGTGAAGAAGTTCCCCCTTAAACTTTTCCTCTTTCACCCTTAACCCATGTCCTCTGGTTCGTGTCTCACCCACCCTCAGTGGGAAAAGCCAACCTATATTTACTGTCTGTCCCCCTCATCATTTTAAACAGCTCAATCAAATCTCCCCTCATTTTTCTATGCTCCAGGGAATAAAGTCCCAACCTGTTTAACCTTTCCCTGTAACTCAGTCCCTGAAGTCCGGGCAACATCCTAGTAAATTTTTTCTGCCCTCTTTCTATCTTATTGAGATCTTTCCTGTAATTCGGTGACCAAAACTGCACACATTCTTCCAAATGTGGCCTCATCAATGTCTTGTACAACTTCACCATAACATCCCAACTCCTGTACTCGATACTTTGATTTATGAAGGTCAATGTGCAAAAAATCTCTCTTATAACCCGGTCCACCTGTGATGCCACTTTCAGGGAATTATGTATTTGTATCCCCAGATCTCTCTGTTCCACCTCACTCCTCAGAGCCCAACCGTTCACCATGGACGTCCTTTCTTGGTTTGTTCTTCCAAAATGCAACACCTCACACTTGTCTGCATTAAATTCCATCGGCCATTGTCCAGCCCATTTTTCCAGTTGGTCCAGATCCCTTTGCAACCTTTGAAAACCTTCCTCACTGTCCACAACGTCTCCAGTCTTAGTGTTACCTGTAAACCTGCTGATCCAATTCACCACATTATCATCCAGATCGTTGATATCGATGACAAACAACGATAGTCCCAGCACTGATCCCCAAGACTCACAACTCGTCACTGGCCTCCAGACTGAGAAGCATCATCCACCACTACTCTCTGACTTCACCAGTTCAGCCATTGTCGAATCCTGA
>NC_091471.1:232287176-232333406 GCF_036971445.1 Narcine bancroftii | reverse complement strand
TTGAAAAGTTGAGGGTCAGTTTGATGGGGGCCAGCGAGTCCTCCACGCACACCTGTGGGGTGGAGATAGAGAGGGGGGCACACGCAGGTCAACACATACTCACACGCAGGCCGGAAAGGGGGGGCGTGCACTCAAACTCGGGCCGGGAGGGAGCGCATGTTCAAACGCAGGACAGGGACCTGCACCCAAATGCAGGATGCTCAGGAATCCAATCACAAGTGCAGGCTGGGGGGATGTGCACCCAAATGCTGGCAGGGAGGGAATGCATCCCCAAATGTGGGCTGGGTCGGGGCGTGCAAACATATGCAGGATAGGAACGTGTGCCCAAATGGAAGCCAGGAAGGGGGTGTGGACTCAAACATAGGCTAGGGACACACACACGAACACAGGGCAGGAAAGGGAATGCTTGCATGAACAGTGGCAAGGAGAGAACACACAAGCAAACACAGGCCAGGTGGGAACATGCCCCCAAATACAAGCCAGGAAGTGCGGGGCATGAACTCAAACGGAGGCTGGGTACACACATCCAAGCACAGGATAGAAGAGAACACACACTTAAGTGCAGGCTGTGAAAAAGATATTCACTCAAACGTAAGCCAGAGATTGCACACTAAGACGCAGGCCTGGAGGAAACATAGGTCAAATGTAGGGCTAGTAGGGGATCTGTGCGATAATGCAGGCCAGGAGGGGATCTGTGCCTGGATACTCTGTTCTCAGGAACGACCTGTAGTAAAATGGTGCCCCACTGATTGGCAGATCCGGTGGAGAACGCACTCTTCCAGCCCCTGAGGAGTGCTGGTGCTTCAGTGTTATAAGTAGGATAGTGCACTGGAGGGTATCATCAGGGAGAGGGAGTCCCAGGGACTTTATGGGGGCAGGGGGAGATGGGGGTCCCGGGAAGTGTAGAGGGTCAGAGTCAGGGACTTGGAGAGTTACGAGGAGGAGACAGGGGTCCCGGGGAACATACAAGGAGGAGACGGGGTCCCAGGAAGGGTATGGGGAGAAGAAAGGGTCCCGGGAAACATACAAGGAGGAAACAGGGTCATGGGAAGGGTATACGGAGGAGATGGGGTCTGGGGAACATACAAGGAGGAGAAGGGGTCCCAGGAAATGTACAGGAAGGTGATGGGTTCCTGGGGAGTGTACACGGGAGGAGACTGGGTCCCAGCCAATATACAGGTGGAGACGGGGTCCAAGGGGTGTACAGGGGGGAAGACAGGGGTCCCAGGGAGTGAACGGGGGGGAGACGGCGTCCCATGTGTTGTACAGGGGAGGGAGATGGGGTCCTGGGGAGTGTACATGGGGTCCCGGAGAATGTATGGGGAAGAGGACAGGGTCCAGAGGAGGGTACAGGGAGAGGCGAGGTCCGGGGAGTGTACAGGGGAGATGTGGTCCTAAGGATTTTACAGGGTTGGGGGGAGACAGGGTCCTGGGGGAGGGGTACAAGAGGATGACGGGGTCCCGCGTTGTTCAGGAAGGATGATGAGTTCCTGGGGAGTGTACAGGAGGGAGATGGGGTTCTGGGGAGTTTACAGGGGGTAGAAGTGGTCCCAGGGGAGTGTACACAGGGGAGACGGGGGTCCCAGCGAGTGTACAGGGGAGATGGGGTCCCAGGGAGTTTACAGGAGGAAGATGGGAGTACGGAGGGGGTGGGGTGATGGAGTCCCGGATAGTGTACAGGGGGAGTAGACAAGGTCCTAGGGAATATACAGGGAGACATAGGGTCCCAGAGAGTGTAGAAGGGTGTGCTATGGAGTATACAGGTGGGGAATGGGGTCCCGGCAAGGGTACCAGGGGTGAGACCGGGGTCCCAGGAAATGCACAGGAAGGTGGTTGGTTCCTTGGGAGTGTACAGAGGGGAGATGGGTTCCCGGGGAGTGTACGGGGTGGGTCAGGGTTCCGGGGAGTGTACAGGAAGGTGGTGGGTTCCTTGGGAGTGTACAGGGGGAGATGGGGTCCCGGGGAGTGTACCAGGGGAGATTGGGTCCCGGGAAGTGTACGAGGGGGAGGTTTGGTCCTGGGGAGTGTACGGTGGGAGATTGGGTCCCAGGGAATGTATGGGGGGGGGTACGTGGTCCCGGGGAGTTTACGGTGGGGGGGAAAGATTGGGTCCCGTGGTGTGTACAGGGGGAGATTGGGTCCCGGGAGTGAACGGGAGGGTGGGGGGGGGGGAGATTTGGCCCCGGGGAGTGTACAGGGGAGATTGGATACCGGGGAGTGTATGGGGGGAGAGATTGGGTCCTGAGAAGTGTACAGGGGGGTATTAGGTCTTGAGTAGTGTACAGAGGGCGATTGGGGTCCCGGGGAATGTACGGGGGGGGGGGGGAGATTAGATCACGGGGAGTGCATGGGGGGAGATTGGGTCACGGGAAATGTACAGGGGGGGGGAAGATTGGGTCCTGGAGTGTATACGGGGGGAGATTGGGACCTGAGGAGTGTACGGGGGGAGATTGGGACCTGGGGAGTGTACAGGGGAAGGTTGGGTCTGGGGGGAGTGTACGGAGGGTATACGTGGTCCCAGAGAGTGTACATGGGGAGATTGGGTACTGGGGAGTGTACGGGGGGGGTGTGTGAGATTGGGTTAAAGGGAGTATATGGGGGGGAGATTGGGTCCAAGGGAGTGTTTTGGGGGGTGGGAGATTGGGTCCCAGGGTGTGTACGAGGGGGATACGTGGTCCCAGAGAGTTTACATGGGGAGATTGGGTCCCGGGGAGAGTACAGGGGGAGATTGGTTCCCGGGCAGTGTACAGGAGGAGATAGGGGTTCCGGTTAGTGTACAGGGGGGGGTATTAGGTCCTGAGTAGTGTACAGAGGGGGATTGGGGTCACGGGGAATGTATGGGGGGGAGATTGGATCCTGGAGTGTATATAGGGGGAGATTTGGACCTGAGGAGTGTACGGGGGGAGATTGGGACCTGGGGAGTGTACAGGGGAAGGTTGGGTCTGGGGGAGTGTACGGAGGGTATACGTGGTCCCAGAGAGTGTACATGGGGAGATTGGGTACTGGGGAGTGTACGAGGGGGGGGGTGATATTGGGTTCAAGGGAGTGTATGGGGGGGAGATTAGGTCCCAGGGGAGTGTATTGGGGGGTGGGGAGATTGGGTCCCGGGGTGTGTACGAGGGGGGATACGTGGTCCCAGAGAGTTTATATGGGGAGATAGGGTCCCGGGGAGTGTATGGTGGGGGGGGGAGATTGGTTCCCGGGGAGAGTACAGGGGGGAGATTGGTTCCCGGGGAGTGTATGGGGGGAGATTGGGTCACGGGAAGTGTACGGGGGAAGGGGAAGATTGGGACCTGGAGTGTATACAGGCGGAGATTGGGACCTGAGGAGTGTACGGGGGGGAGATTGGGACCTGGGGAGTGTACAGGGGAAGGTTGGGTCTGGGGGAGTGTACGGAGGGTATACGTGGTCCCAGAGAGTGTACATGGGGAGATTGGGGTACTGGGGAGTGTACGAGAGAGGGGGGTGAGATTGGGTTCAAGGGAGTTTATGGGGGGAGATTGGGTCCCAGGGAGTGTATTGGGGGGTGGGAGATTGGGTTCCCGGGGTGTGTACGAGGGGGATACGTGGTCCCAGAGAGTTTACATGGGGAGATAGGGTCCCAGGGAGAGTACAGGGGGAGATTGGTTCCCAGGGAGTGTACAGGAGGAGATAGGGTTTCGGTGAGTGTACAGGGGTTGATTGGGTCCCCCAGGGGAGTGTACAGGGGGGAGATTAGATCCCGGGGAGTGTACGGGAGGAGATTGGGTCATGGGAAGTGTACGGGAATGGGGGGGAATACATGGCCCCAGAGAGTGTACAGGGGGATCCCAGGGAGTGTACAGGGGGAGATTAGATCCCGGGGAGTGTACGGGAGGAGATTGGGTCATGGGAAGTGTACGGGAATGGGGGGGAATACATGGCCCCAGAGAGTGTACAGGGGGAGATTGGGTCCCGGGGAGAGTACAGGGGGAGATAGGGTCCCAGGGAGTGTACGGGGGAGATTGGGTCCCGGGGAGAGTACGGGGGGAGATTTGGTCACGGGAAGTGTACGGGAGGGGGGGAGATTGGGTCCCGGAGAGTATACGGGGGAAGATTGGGATCTGAGGAGTGTAGAGGGGGAGATTGGGACCTGGGGAGTGTACAAGGGGAGGTTGGGTCCGGGGGAGTGTACGGAGTGTATACGTGGTCCCAGAGAGTGTACAGGGGGAGATTGGGTACCAGGGAATGTACGAGGGGGAGATTGGGTTCATGGGAGTGTATGGGGGGAGATTGGGTCCCAGGGAGTGTATTGGGGGGTGTGTACGAGGGGGATGCGTGGTCCCATAGGGTGTACATTGGCCCCAGGATTTACCGGCAGCTTGATCATATGGGTGTGACACTTCCTGCCCTGCAACAAGCTGAGGTTTTGGGTGAAGACCTCGTCTCCGGGCAGCAGCTGAGCTCTTGGAACCTGACGGTCTCCGTCCAACACCAGCTTGTACATCACCTTCATGGTCAACGACTCTGTGGTGGTGGGGGGTTGGGAGAGAGAGGGGTGGTGAGAGCCAGGTCAGGGAGTGGATGGGCAATGAGGAGAGGTGAGGATGGAGCGAGGAGAGATAGGGTGAGGAGAGAGTGAGGGAAGAGGGGGTGAGGGAGGAATGAAGAGGAGTGAGAAAAGAGAGGGTGAGGTAGGAGTGAGGGGAGAGGGGGTGAGGAGGGGGTGAGGAAGGAGTGAGGAGGGAGTGAGGAAAGAGAGGGTGAGGTGGCAGTGAGGGGGTGAGGCGGGAGTGAGGAGAGAGGGGGTGAGGAAAAGTGAGGAGGGATTGAGGAGAGAGGGGGTGAGGAGGGAGTGAGGAGAGAGCGGGTGAGGAGGGAGTGAGGAGAGAGCGGATGAGGAGGGAGTGAAGAGAGAGGGGGGTGAGGAGGGAGTGAGGAAAGAGAGGGTGAGGTGGGAGTGAGGGGAGAGGGGGTGAGGAGGGAGTGAGGCAAGAGGGGTAAGGAAAGAGAACGAGGGAGTGAGGAGAGAGGGTGTGAGGAGAGAGAGGGTGAGGGAGTGAGGTGAGAAGGGGTGAGGACAGAGGGGGTGAGGAGAGAGGGGGTGAGGAGGGGAGTGAGGAGAGACAGTTGATGAGGGGGTGAGGAGGGAGTGAGGCGAGAGGGGGTGAGGAAAAGTGAGGAGGGATTGAGGAGAGAGGGGGTGAGGAGGGAGTGAGGAAAGAGAGGGGTGAGGTGGGAGTGAGGGGAGAGGGGGTGAGGAGGGAGTGAGGCAAGAGGGGTAAGGAAAGAGAACGAGGGGAGTGAGGAGAGAGGGTGTGAGGAGAGAGAGGGTGAGGGAGTGAGGTGAGAAGGGGTGAGGACAGAAGGGGTGAGGAGAGAGGGGGTGAGGAGGGAGTGAGGAGAGACAGTTGATGAGGGGGTGAGGAGGGAGTGAGGCGAGAGGGGGTGAGGAAAAGTGAGGAGGGATTGAGGAGAGAGGGGGTGAGGAGGGAGTGAGGAGAGAGCGGGTGAGGAGGGAGTGAGGAGAGAGCAGGTGAGGAGGGAGTGAGGAGAGAGGGGGTGAGGAGGGAGTGAGGAAAGAGAGGGTGAGGTGGGAGTGAGGGGAGAGGGGGGTGAGGAGGGAGTCAGGCAAGAGGGGTAAGGAAAGAGAACGTGAGGGAGGTGAGGAGAGAGGGTGTGGAGAGAGGGTGAGGGAGTGAGGTGAGAAGGGGTGAGGACAGAGGGGGTGAGGAGAGAGGGGATGAGGAGGGAGTGAGGAGAGACAGTTGATGAGGGGGGTGAGGAGGGGAGTGAGGCGAGAGGGGTGAAGAAAGAGCATGAGGGAGTGAGGAGAGAGGGTGTGAGGAGAGAGAGGGTGAGGGAGTGAGGTGAGAGGGGGTGACAGAGGGGATGAGGAAGGAGAGGGGGTAAGGAGAGCCAGTTGATGAGGGGGTGAGGAGGGAGTGAGGAGAGGGGGAGTGAGGAGAGACAGGGTGAGGGGGGGGTGAGGAGTTAAGAGGGGAAAGGACTGGAGGTAGACGAAGGTGTTACCTGGGGTCATGGCCACCCTACTCTGCAGGGTGAAGCAGACTTGGGCCATCCCCCCATGTCGGTGTTCTTGGACAGACTCCCAGGGACACTGGTACGTCTTCAGCTCCAGCTCCTCTGGATCCAGGAGCAGCTCCGGATTCATCTCCACCACTGGCCTGGAGCTGGGCATAGGGAGGGTCAGTAGTAGGCCGTTTGTCCCGCCTATCCACTCCTGGCCTGGCACCTTCCATCTTGTTCCGGCCCGTCCTGTCCACTCCCTCCCCCCTCCCACCTTTCACTCCCTTCCCGTCCCTTCCCCTCCACTGCTTCTCTCCCCTACTCCCCCCTCCTCCCAACTCCCTTCCATCTCCCTCTCGTCTCCTCCTCTCTCCTCCCTTCATCCACTCCCCCTCCCCCTCCCCTTTATTATCTTCCCTTCCCCTCCCTCCCCTTCCCTACCCCCCCTTGCCATGACTGCAGGAGGTTGATTGGCCCAGCTCATTCCAGACTGTCTCAGAAGGTTACGGGGCAATTGGATAGAGAAGGGGTTAGAGGTTGCAAGGGAGGGCCAGTTTAGGGATCAAAGGTGATGGGGCAGTCCATTCAGAAGTAGTGGGAAAGAGTCAGAAGTCATGGGGAAGGGTCAGAGGTTGTGCTGAAGGCCAGCAAAGAGTCAGACTTCTCAGAAAAGGGTCAAGAGGTCACAGGGCAGGCAGTGGAGAGTTCAGAGGAAAGTGAGCATCTAGGGGTCAGAGGTCACGTGGAGGGGCCAGTGGGCTGGCCAGGGTAAGGTCAGGGGATCACCGGGCAGACTTGGGAAAGGTCAGGTGGTCAGGTGGTGGGGATCATGGGGTGGGTCTCACCTCAGGAGGATGGCGTGCCTGGTTGCGCCCACGGCGATGTCCGTCAATCCATCGCCAGTCAGGTCCACGGAGCCCTGCACCGATTGGCCGAAGTACCTCAGGGCTGGTGAGAGCTGGCGGGCTGTGATTCGCTGGGAGGACAAAGGAGGCAAGGCCATTAGAGCCATCGGCCAATTAACAGTGATGCGGCAACGACAGACACATAGGCCCAACCCTCCACTCCATTATCCCCCCTTCCTCCCCCTTTCCACCTCTCTCCTCCCTTTCTCCTCCATCCTTGCCCCATCTTTGCCCCTCCCTGTTCCTTTTCACCTCCCTCTCATCCTCTCTTCCCCTCTCCCTCTCCTGTTCCCCCCTCTATCCCCTCTCCCTTCCCTCTTCCTCTCCCTTCCCTTCTCTCTCACCCCTCCTACTCCCTTCTCTCCTCCCTCTTTCCTTCCTCCTTCTCCCCCTCCCTCACATCCCCTCTCTATCTCCCCTCTCTCCCTCTCCATTCTCTCTGCCCCACCCTCTCCCCTCCCCCCTTTCACCTCCCTCTCATTCCCCACTCCCTCCTCTCTCTCCCTCTCCCTCCCCATCCCCCTCTGCCCCCTCACCTGACTGAAGCGACTCTCCACCCCCCAAGGCTGCCCCAGGAAGATGTAAACGCTGCCGCGATGCCCGTCCTCCAGCGGAGCTCCCACTGCCACGTCCGACACTCTGTCCCCATTCAGGTCTCTCAGCGCCGCGATGGTGCTCCCAAAACGGCCCAGGGTCTCCCCCTGCACCCCTCGCAGGGTCGAGGTGCAGGAGAAGATGTCCTTTTGTGGGGGAGAGAGGGGAGAGAATGAGGGGGGGAGAGAGAGAGAGAGAGAGAGAGAGAGAGAAGGGGGGAGGAGGGGGGGAGAGAGAGTGGGAGAGGGGGAAGGGGGAGAGGGATAAGTGGAGAGAGAGAGGGGAGGGGGGTAGGGGAGAGAGGGAAAAGAAGAGGAGAGAGAGGGACAGAGAGGGGGAAAGGAGAGAGAGGGGGAGAGAGGGCAAAAAGCAAGAGTGGATGAAGAGGGAGAGATGGGGAGTGAGAGGGGGAGAGGGGAGGGAAAGGGGAAGAGAGAGAAAGGGAGAGGGGGACTGGGAGGGGGAGGAAGAAAAATGGGGAGAGAGGGGAGAGAGAGGGGAAGGATAAAGGGGGAGAGAGTGGGGTGAGAGAGAAGGGAAGGGAGAGGGGAGAGAGGGGGAAAGAAGGAAGTGAGAGAGGGAGAGGGGGACAGGGAGAGAGGGGGAAAAGAAAGAAGGGTGTGAGTGAGGGAGGAACAGAATGGGGAGGGAGGGAAGGGAGAGAGTGGGGAGGGGGGAGTGAGAGGGGGAAGGGTTGAGTGAGAGGTGGAGGTAGATGGAACAGGGAGTGGCTGGTGATCTCTCCACCTCCATCCATATCCCCTGGAACCTCCCCGTTCCCCAATCCTGGAATTTCTGCTCCGAAATCTCATGGGAAGGGGTTGGAGATCGTGGGTTCACCGCAGGACCTGAGGGTTCACATCTCTGAGGATCTGACCCGGAACCCCCACATCGATGCTGTCACGTTTAGCCGTCGGCTCTACTTTGTGACGTGTCTGAGGCAGTTCGATCTGTCGCTGAAGATTCTCGTAAACCTCTACGAGGAGCGCATCCTGGCCAGTTGCATCACTGCCTGGCACGAGGTTGTGAACCCGGCCGGAAACATCTCGGGTGCCTGACCTCACTCTGTCAAGGGTGCTGACATGAGACAAAAGCAGCCCCTCTCCTCAGAGAACCCTGCACCACCACCCAGGCTGATGCACCATCAAGGGGGTGCAGTCCGGGTCACATTTGATGCTGTGAGTCATGACCACATTGAATTTAACCTTTAAGGTCGTAAAGCTCCGAAATAAAATGTTGACCTTGCACTGGGGACACCTCGATTTGTTCCAGTGCGGACCATCATGGAACATTCAGAATGATAACAATTTCACCATGGGCCCAGGGAAAGCGAAGCTAGGTTGGCAGAAACTTTTCGCAAACTCGTCGTTATACACAGGAGGAAGCAAGAGACACCAAGAGGAACATCAGTCTAGCCTCACAATTGATGCTTCCAGGCAGGCGAGGAGCAGGCAGCTGGTAAGAGAGCAGCACCCGACCCGTCTCAGTGCTCAGGCTTCCAGACAGACGAAGTGCAGGCAGCAGGAAACAGAAAAGCAGGACCAGGCCCATCTCAATGCTCAGATTACAGACAGACGAAGTGTAGGCAGCTGGAAACAGAACAGCAGCCCCAGGCCCGTCTCGGTGCTCAGGCTTCCAGACAGACGAGGAGTAGGCAGAGGGAAAAAGAACAGCAGCACCAGGCCTGTCTCAGTTCCCAGGCATCCAGATAGACAAGGAGCAGGCAGCAGGAAACAGAGCAGCAGCACCAGGCCCATCTCAGTGCTCAGGTTACAGACAAACGAAGTGCAGGCAGCAGGAAACAGAACAGCAGCCCCAGGCCCATCTCAGTGCTCAGGCTTCCAGACAGATGAAGTGCAGGCAGCAGGAATCAGAACAGCAGCCCCAGGCCTAACTCAGTGCTCAGGCTTCCAGACAGACGAAGAGCAGGCAGAGGGAAACAGAGCAGCAGCCCCAGGCCCATCTCAGTGCTCAGGCTTCCAGACAGACGAAGAGCAGGCAGAGGGAAACAGAGCAGCAGCCCCAGGCCCATTTCAGTGCTCAGGATTCCAGACAGACGAGGAGCAGGCAGCAGGAAACAGAAAAGCAGCCCCAGGCCCATCTCAGTGCTCAGGCTTCCAGACAGACAAAGTGCAGGCAGCAGGAAACAGAACAGCAGCCCCAGACCCATCTCAGTGCTCAGGCTTCCAGACAGACGAAGAGCAGGCAGAGGGAAACAGAGCAGCAGCCCCCAGGCCCATCTCAGTGCTCAGGCTTCCAGACAGACAAAGTGCAGGCAGCAGGAAACAGAACAGCAGCACCAGGCCCATCTCAATGCTCAGGTTACAGACAGACGAAGTGCAGGCAGCAGGAAACAGAACAGCAGCCCCAGGCCCGTCTCAGTGCTCAGGCTTCAAGACAGATGAGGAGCAGGCAGCGGGAAACACAAAAGCAGCCCCAGGCCTATCTCAGTGCTCAGGCTTCCAGACAGACGAAGAGCAGGCAGAGGGAAACAGAGCAGCAGCCCCAGGCCCATCTCAGTGCTCAGGCTTCCACACAGACAAAGTGCAGGCAGCAGGAAACAGAACAGCAGCCCCAGACCCATCTCAGTGCTCAGGCTTCCAGACAGACGAAGAGCAGGCAGAGGGAAACAGAGCAGCAGCCCCAGGCCCATCTCAGTGATCAGGCTTCCAGAAAGACGAGGAGCAAGCAGCGGGAAACAGAGCAGCAGCCCCAGGCCCATCTCAGTGCTCAGGTTACAGACAGATGAGGAGCAGGCAGTGGAAAACAGAACAGCAGCACCAGGCCTGTGTCAGTGCTCAGGCTTCCAGACAGACGAGAAGCAGACAGTGGGTGGTGAGGG
Organism: Narcine bancroftii; assembly: GCF_036971445.1. Lineage (NCBI taxonomy): Eukaryota > Metazoa > Chordata > Chondrichthyes > Torpediniformes > Narcinidae > Narcine > Narcine bancroftii. The sequence goes on along the minus strand of NC_091471.1, from coordinate 232,323,077 downwards.
TGGTAGATGACAGAGTGAGGGGTGGGGGTTGGGGGTGAGGGTGGTAGATGATAGGGGAGGGTGAGGGGTGGTGTTGAGGGTGGTAGATGATAGATGGAGGGGAGGGGGTGGTGGTGAGGGTGGTAGATGATAGGTGGATGGGAGGGGGGTGGTGTTGAGGGTGGTAGATGATAGATGGAGGGGAGGGGGTGGTGGTGAGGGTGGTAGATGATAGGTGGATGGGAGGGGGGTGGTGGTGTAGGTGGTAGATGATAGGTGGAAGGGAGGGGGTGGTGGTAAGGGTGGTAGATGATAGGTGGAGGGGGAGGTGGTGGTGAAGGTGGTAGATGATAGGTGAGGGTGAGTGCTGGTACTGAGGGTGGTAGATGATGGGGAGGTGGAGGGGTGGTACTGAAGGTGGTAGATGATGGGGAGGTGGAGATGAGTGTGGTTTATGATAGGGAGGGAGTGGTGATGAGGGCATTAGATGATAGGGGAGGGAGGTGGTAGTGGTGGTGAGGGTGGTAGAAGATAGGTGGAGGAAGTGGTGGTGAGGGTGGTAGATGATACAGGGAGGGGAGGGGGTGATTGTGAGGGGTGGTAGATGATAGGTGGAGGGGGAGTGGTTGGTGGTGAGGGTGGTAGATGATGGGGAGGGGGAGGGGTTGAGGGTGGTAGATGATAGGTGGAAGGGGTGGTGGTGTTAAGGGTGATAGATGATACGGGGAGGGGGAAGATGTGGGCGTGAGGGTGGTGGATGATAGGTAGAGGGGGGATGATCGTGTGGGTGGTGGATGATAGGTGGAGTGGGGTGCGGAGGACTGGAGGATGTGGGGGGAGGAGTCTGGGCTGTGTGGAGAGAGAAAGGATGTAGGAACTGAACTAACGAGTTAAGGTGGGGAATGGGGGAAGAGGCAAGCTGATTAGTGGAATACCATGTTCATGCCCTGGGGTTGGAGGGGGAGCAGATGAAAAATGAGGTATTGTGCCTCCAATCTGTGGGTGGTCATGGTGGTGTGTGTGAAAGGCCATTGTCAGACACGAGAGTGTGACTCAGAATTGAAATGGTTGGCTACGGGTAGTTCATTTTTGTTGTGGATTGAGAGGATGTGGTGGGCGATGCAATCTCCTAATCTGCGACCAGTCTCTCTGATGCAGGGAAGGCCACAGAGGGGGCACCGGATGAAGCAAATTAGTTCTTTGGAGGTACAGGTGAAGGGTTGCTTCACCTAACGGCCTGTTTGGGACCTTGGACCGTGGCGAGGGAGGAGTTGTTGATGCAGGTATTACACCTCCTACGACCACAGTGGAAGTTGCCGGGTAGGAGGTGGGCGATGGGTGGGGGAGGGGAAATGTGTGCAAGGGAGTCACGGACAGATCAGTCCCTGCGGAATGCTGAGAGTGGAGGAGAGAGGAAGATGTGTCTGGTGGTTGGGTCCTGTGGTAAGTGCTGGAAATTCCAGTGGTTAATGTGTTGGATGTGGAGGCTGGTGGGGTGGTAGGTGAGGACGAGAGGGGGTTGTGGGTGAGGACAAGGGAGTGTTCAGTATTCATTGTTTCTAGGGGCTGGGGCACTAGGGCAGATGAGCAGGGAATGGAGGAGATGTGGATGAGGGCTGAGTTAATAGTGGTGGAGGGGAAGCCACGTTTGTGGAAGAAGGCAGACATTCCGAGGCTTTGGACTGGAAGACCTCATCTTGGGAGCAGATGGAGAAATTGGGAGAAGGGACTGGAGTTCTAGCAGGGGACAGAGTGTGAGGACGAATTGTCCAAGTTGTGGGAGTTGGAGGTTTTGTAATAAATGTCAGCGAGGAGTCTGTGTCCTGAGATCGAGACAGAGAGATCCAGAAAAGGGAGAGGGTCATCGGAAAATGGACCAGTTGAGTTTGAGGTCCGGGTGGAAATTGGCCGTGGAACTGATGAAATTGACGAGCTTATCGCGGGGTCCGTGAGGCTGCCCAATATAGTCGTTGATGTAGCAGAGGAAGAGTTGGGGAGTTTTGCCTGTGTAGGCTTGGAACCCAACGGTGGTGGGGGGGGGGGGGTTGACTCGTGCTGGGGCTGCGGATTGCTGGAGGCTGGCTCGAAACCGCTGGAAGGACACCGGGTATTGGATGATCCGGGAGGCGGGGTGGTGGCGGGGGTTGCTGAGGGCACTGGAAAGGGGTGCCTGACCCTATTGGAGGATCAGATCCAGAGGCCAGGGTCACTGGTGGTTTGGACCGGACTATGGGGGGCTGCGGGAGTTAATCCACGGACACTTGGTGACACTGGGGGACACTCTTACTTCAATCTCTCTGACTGTGTCTGTCTGTAAGTCCATCTGTCAGTCTGTCTGTGTATGTTTGCAAGTCTGACTGTAAGTCTGACTGCAAAACTGATTGAAAGTATGACTGCGTCTGCCTGTAAGCCTGAATGTACGTCTGTCTGAATGTCTGATTGTACATCTGACTGTAAGTCTGTGTGCCAGTCTGTCTGTAAGTCTGTCTGTAAGTCTGAATGTAAGACTCACTTAGGCAATTCCTGCCGATGGCGAATCTGCCCAGCCCCCTGTTTACAGCTAGGTCCAAGCTAGCACCAAAATCCCCACTGAACGATCTGCCCTCAAACACACTAATAATGCCCTCCACCTCTTCTAACAATGGTTCTGTAGCTGACCTAAGAATTCAGCTTAAAATTATCTTTAAAAAGCACAGAAAAAGTTTGAAATACTTTGTACCGGTATTTCTCAAGATTCTGGCGTGACCAGAATTAATGAAGCTCTGTGATTAGTAAGGGACTGAGAATCACTGCCCTACCCCCAAGAGTTTCTGGAATATTTTCCGAGAGAAAAATAGGCATTGGCCCATTTCCTTTGGGACTGTGCGCATCACGAGTTAATTCGGTACATTTAACACAGTGCTTTACAAACCTTTTTCTTCCCACTCACACCCCCACCTGAAGCAACCCCTGCCCCGAGGGCAGAGGGAATAGTTCAGGTGGGGTATGAGTGGGAAGAAAAAGAATGGAAAACCTCTGCGGTCGACTTAAGGGAATTTTGTGTGATCCTGTGGCGGATCACGAGGCAGGTGAACTGGCCTCGCTTGTAAGTTACGTGGTGGGGCAGCCGGCCAAAATGGCGCCATTGGGGATTTTCCCTTCCTCCCAGCACAGGGCTCAGAAGCCCGCACTGGGGACCACGTGATGCCCGGGTGACGTCAGCGCCCTCCAGTGCGGTTCTCAGCCAGGTCCGGGCTGGGAGTATAAGTGCAGCCCAGCAGCCTGCAATAAACTAATCTGCTCACTGAGCTCAACCCTTCTGGTTGTGTGTGTTCTTTCAGGAACAGTGTAGCTGCCGCTATAATTGGTGACCCCAACTGGTTCAAACGTCTTTGAACCCATCATGAGTGAGCCTGGGATCAGCGCTATAGATGTGAAACTGCCTAAATCTGGGTTCAGGAGCTGGAGACCTGGTTTGGCCACATGGAGGCTCAGTTTTACCTCTGCCAGATTTCGTCCGACACGACCAAATTCTACCATGTTGTCGCTGCCCTGGACCTGACCACCGCCAGACGCGTGCTGCACATCATTCAGCACTCGCCTGCCGAAGACAAATACAAGACCATCAAGCGAGTACTTACTGGATCCATCGGACTATCCAGGCACCAGTGTGCCACTCGGATGCTGCACCTCGACGCCCTGGGGAAAAGGTCCCCGAAGGAGCTGATGGACAAGATGCTCATGCTCATGGGTGATCACACCAACTGCCCACTCTTCGAGTGCATTTTCCTCGACCATATGCCCAGGGACTTCCAGCCGCTGCTGGTCCAGGAGAGCTTCATCAACGCGAGGAAGATCGCCCAGGAGGCCCAAGATCTATGGCTTGCACAATTCCCGGAGGGCTCAGCGGTCCAGCAGATCATGAGCCACGTACACAACCATGCCAAGCCCGCCCCTAGCGCTCCACCAACTCCTGCTCCCGAACACTGTTCCGTGGTTGGGTCATCCAGTTCAGTGTTCCGAGTCACCTCACCAGCGATCGGGGCGCCCAGTTCACATCTGCACTCTGGGCACAGTTCACCAACAGGTTGGGGATACAGCTACACCGCACCACGGCCTACCACCCGCAGGCCAATGGACTGGTCGAACGACTGCACCGCCACCTTAAGTCAGCACTCGTGGCCTGCCTCACCGGTCCTGAATGGGTGGACGAACTGCCTTGGGTGCTCCTGGGCATCCACTCCACTCCCAAGGAAGATCTGCAGGTGTCATCAGCTGAGCTGGTCTACGGTGCGCCGCTGGCACTACCTGGTGAATTCGTCAACGCACCTCACAATCCCCAGCGGTTGCCGCACGAACTACTTCCTCACCTCAGGGCACACTTGGATTTGTTCAAACCCCCCACCGCTGCCTAGGCATGGCACCCGCCCGCTCATGTTCCCGGCGAACTGCTTTCCGCGGTGTATGTTTTCATTCGGTGGGGCCCGACCACGGCACCTACGCAGTGACCGTATGAGGGGCCGTACAGGGTTGTACAGCGTTCCAGCACTACGTTCACGCTGGACATTGGCAGCAAGCAGGAGCTGTTTACTGTGGACAGGCTGAAGCCGGCACACCTCGATCCTGAGCCCGTGGTCATAGCCCAGCCAAGAAGCAAGGCCGCCCAGTGATAAAGGAATTGGCGTTGGTTCTGGGAGGGGGGGCGCTGACCACGAGACAGGCGAACTGGCCCTGCTTGTAAGCCAGGCGGCGGGGCAGCCGGCCAAAATGGTGCCGTCAAGGGTGTTCCCTTCCTCCCAGCACAGGGCTCAGAAGCCTGCACTGGGGACCACGTGATGCCCGGGTGACGTCAGCGCCCTCCAGTGCGGTTCTCAGCCAAGTCTGGGCTGGGAGTATAAATGCAGCCTAGCAGCCTGCAATAAACAGTCCACTCACTGAGCTCAACCCGTCTGGTTGTGTGTGTTCTTTCAGGAACAGTGGAGCTGCCGCTACAATCTCTAATTTCCTGACGTTAAAATAATCTTGAATTATGCCAGGGATCCTACCTCAGAGGTGAAGGGGCAGAGGGACACCAGCCCCCCATAACCCTGCTGATAGAACAGGGGTGCACCGATCAGGAGCACATCCGTCTCCCCATTCCCAGTCAGGTCGAGGGTGCAAAGTTCCGAACCAAAATTAGATCCTATCTGAAATGCAATCACAGAGGGAGTGAAAATCCCTCCGTCCCATCCCTCTCCCCTCCCATCACATCACACACTCCCAGGGTGGGACACAGAGTGAAGCTCCCTCTCCCTGTCCCGTTACACACTCCCAGGGTGGGATACAAAGTTAAGCTCCCTCTCCCCCCCGTCCAGTTACACACTCCCGGGATGGGACACAGAGTGAAGCCCCCTCTCCCCTCATCCCATACAGGGTGAAGCTCCCTCTCCCCTGTCCCATCACACACTCCTGGGGTGGTTCACAGAGTGAAGCTCCCTCTCCCCGTCCCATTACACATTCCCGGGGTGGGACACAGAGTGAAGCTCCCTCTCACCCCCGTCCCATTACACACTTCGGGATGGGACACAGAGTGAAGCCTCCTCTCCCCTCGTCCCATACAGGGTGAAGCTCCCTCTCCCCTGTCCCATCACACACTCCTGGGGTGGGACATACAATGAAGCTCACTCTGCCCCATCCCATTACACACTCCCAGGGTGGGGCACAGAGTGAAGCCCCCTCTCCCTCTGTCCTCTCACACACTCCCGGGTTGGGACATAGAATGAAGCTTCCTCTCCCCCTGTCCTGTCACACACTCCCGGGGTGGGACAAAGAATGAAGCCCCCTCTCCCCCGTCCTGGAGCGATGGAGGGTACCTGTTCTCCAAGGATTTCCTGCCTGGTCTCCCATCCTGTTCCATTTGCCCATCGACTGAAGACAATGACCTTGCCCTTGTGTTGATAGCGAGGCGCCCCCACCACGTACATCGACTTATTCCTCAACACTGCCTCCTTCACTGAATAGCCTGAAGTCAGAGGAGGAGCATGGTAAAGTCATCCCGGGCAGAGATTACAGAGACAGGAAGGGGTGTAGGGGACCAGAGACAGGGAGGGGTGTAGGGACTGGGGTGGGTGGCTACAAAGTCTGGGAGGGGAGTAGGGGTTCCAGAGGAATTTACAGAGACAGGGAGGGGTGTAGGGGACTGGAGGGGGTTACAGAGATGGGGAGGGGTGTAGAGGACGAGAGAGAGTTACAGAGACAGGGAGGGGTGTAGGGGACGAGAGAGGGTTTCAGAGATAGGGACCGGAGGGGGTTACAGAGACAGGGAGGGGTGTAGGGGTCAGAGACAGGGAGGGGTCTAGGGGACTGGAGGGGGTTACAGAGACAGGGAGGGATGTTGGGGACCGAATGGGTCACAGAGAAGGGAGGGGCATGGTATTTTCACATGTATGTCACTTCTTCCCCCCCCTCCCCTTCCTCTGCACTCCCTCCTCCCCAGACCCTGCAATACCATACAGGTCTGTGTACCAAGGTAGGCATCCTTCATTTCCTTGTTCTCTTTGGAGACATTGATGAAGATAGTCAAGTTGTTCCTGATCTCCAACAAGCCTCCTGACCCATCGTAGGCTCCCACCGCTCCTAGGACAACCGACTCCTGGAATAGAAGGTGAAATATGTTTTTGCCTTTCATGCCAGCATTTCTCACCCATCCCTCATTGCCCATTGGGATACTGGGAGATTTGCCAGCATTTATTACCCATCCCACTTTCCGTGACATGTAGTGTTCCACAAAGATCTATTGTGGAAGGTTACAAAATGATATCGACAGGATGCAGAGATGGGCAGAAAAGTGCCAGACGGAGCTCAATCTGGACAAGTGTTAGATGATGCATTTGTAAAGTCAACCAGTAGGCTGAGACCAGGATTAATGATCGGTTACTTAAGAGTGTGGATGAATAGAGGGACCTTGGGGCCCAGATCCCTACATCCCTTAAGGTCGCTGTGCAGGTTGATAGGATTGTTAAGAAAGCCTGTGAGATTCTGGGATTCAGTAGTCAGGAGATTGAGTTCAGGAGTCGAGAGGTCACGTTACAACTCTACAAATCGCTGGTTAACCCACACTTGGAGTATTGTGTTCAGTTCTGGTCACCTCATTACAGGAAAGATTGAGGGGGTAGAGGAGATTGACCAGGACATTGCTTGGATTGGAGAACGTGTCTTATGAGGTAAGGTTCGCAGAGCTGAGACTTTTCTCTTTGGAGTGTGGAAGGATGAGAGGAGACTTGATAGTGGTTGACAAGATTCTGAGGCATAGATAGGGTGGACAGCCAGTGCCTGTTTCCCAGGGCAGTAGTAGCAAACACCTGGGGACGTGGGTAAAAAGTGAAGGGAGGAAAGTTTAGGGGAGATGTCAGGAGTAAGTTTTTTTTAATCAAAGAATTGTGGGTGCCTGGAATGCATTGCTGGGTGTGGTATTGGAGGCTGGTACAGTAGGGACATTTAAAAGACTCAGACAAGCACGTGGATGCAAGAAAAATAGAGGGTTTCAGGGTAGGGAGGGGAAGGGTTAGATTGTGGAGCAGGTTTAGGTAGGTCAGCTCAACATCATGGGCCAAAGGGCTTGTCCTTTGATGGAATGTTCTACGCTCCCTAACACCCTTTGGAGAAGGTAGGGAACTTGCCAGCATTTAATCGCCTATCCCTCAGCACCTTTCTTACGATGGTGGGGAATCATGCCAGCATTTATCGCCTCGGCGCCCCTCTCACAGCATTGGGGAACTTGCCAGTATTTATCGCCCATCCCTCAGTGCCCCTCTCACATCATTGGGGAACTTGCCAGCATTTATCGCCTATCCCTCGGCGCCCCTCTCACAGCATTGGAGAACTTGCCAGCATTCATCTCACATCCCACGGCTCCCCTCTCACAGCATTGGAGAACTTGCCAGTATTTATCGCCCATCCCTCAGTGCCCCTCTCACATCATTGGGGAACTTGCCAGTATTTATCGCCCATCCCTCAGTGCCCCTCTCACATCATTGGGGAACTTGCCAGCATTTATCGCCTATCCCTCGGCGCCCCTCTCACAGCATTGGAGAACTTGCCAGCATTCATCTCCCATCCCACGGCTCCCCTCTCACAGCATTGGAGAACTTGCCAGCATTCATCTCCCATCCCTCAGTGCCCCTCTCACATCATTGGGGAACTTGCCAGCATTTATCGCCCATCCTTCAGCACCCCTCTAATGAAGGTTTGGAACTTGCCAGCATTTATCGCTGACCCCTCGGGCTTCCCTTGCACAGAACCAAACTCATTCATTGAACCTTTATCAGGCAAATGCTGAATGTTTGTTGGATAGCAGGTGCCTGAGGGCCAGAGCTCCTGACTCAACTCCTGGACACTGCCGAGGAGATGGTGGTCTCACCTCGGTGAGGAGGACACTGAATCCCATCTGAGCCATTTCCAATTCGAATGAGGTCTCATTGCTTGAGGACTGTGTTCCTATGGGGAGAAGGGATCAGGGTCAAAGAGATTGGAAGGGAGAGGAGGAGTGGTAGGGAGAGAGAAAAGGAGGAGATAGGAGGAGGGGAGAAAAAAATGGGGAAAAGAGGGGGAGGGGACAGTAAGGAGGGAGGGGACGATGAGGTGGGAGGGAGGGGACAATGAGCAAAAGGACAGTGAGGAGAGAGAAGACAATGAGGAGGGAGGGGAGAGTGAGGGGACGGTTATGAGGGAGGGAGGGGACAGTGAGAAAGGAGGGAGGAGGCAGTGAGGAGGGATGAGATGGTGAGGAGGTTGGTGGGGACAGTGAGGAGGGAGGGAGGGGACTGAGGAGAGAGGGGAAGGTGAGGAGGGAGGGGGATGGTGAGGTGGGAGGGGAAGGTGAGGAGGGAGGGAGGGCACAGTGAGGAGGGAGGGGATGCTGAGGAGCAAAAGGACGGTGAGGAGACAGGGAGGGGAGAGTGAGTAGGGAAGGGATGGTGAGGAGGGAGGGGATGGTGAGGAGGGAAGGGGATGGTGAGGTGGGAGGGGAAGGTGAGGAGGGAGGGAGGGCACAGTGAGGAGGGAGGGGATGCTGAGGAGCAAAAGGACGGTGAGGAGACAGGGAGGGGAGAGTGAGTAGGGAAGGGATGGTGAGGAGGGAGGGGATGGTGAGGAGGGAAGGAGGGGAAGGTGAGGAGGGACGGTGATGAAGCAAGGAGGGAAAGGTGAGTAGGGTAAAGAAGATGAGGAGGGAGGGGACAGTGAGGAGGGAGGGAAGGGACAGTGAGGAGGGAGGGAGGGGACAGTGAGAAGTGAGAGGATGCTGAGAGGGGAGGGAGGTGACGGTGAGGAGGAAGGGAGATGACAGTGAAGAGGGAGGGGATGGTGAGGAAGGCGGGGATGATGAGGAGGGAAAGGAGACGGTGAGAAGGGAGGGAGGGGACAGTGAGGAGGGTGGAAACGGTGAGGAGGGAATGGTGTGGAGGGAGGGGAAGGTGAGCAGGGTGGGGAAGATGAGGAGGGAGGGGACAGTGAGGAGGGAGGGAGTAGACGTGAGAAGTGAGAGGATGCTGAGGGGAGGGAGGTGATGGTGAGGAGGAAGGGAGATAACGGTGAAGAGGGAAGGGATGGTGAGGAGGGCAGGGACAATGAGGAGGAGGGGACGGGACAGAGAGGAGGGATGGAGTTGATGGTGAGGAGGGAGGGAGGAGATGGTGAGGAGGGAGGGAGGAGAGCGTGAGGAGGGAGGGGTGGTGAGGAGGGTGTGGATGATGAGGAGGGAGGGGATGGTGAGGAGGAGGGGGTGGTGAGGAAGGAAGGAATGGGATAGTGCAGAGGGAGGGGATGGTGAGAAGGCAGTGGGGCAGTGAGGAGGGATGGAGGGGAGAGTGTGATTGGAGGGAACAGTGAGGTGTGAGGGACTGGACAGTGAGGAGGGAGGGGGAGGTGAGGAGGGAGCGGATGGTGAGGACGGAGAGGCTGGAGAGGAGAGTGAGATTGGAGGGGACTGTGAGGAGGGAGGGACTGGACAGTGAGAAGGGAGGGGGAGGTGAGGAGGGAGCGGATGGTGAGAAGTAGGTGAGGGGAAGGTGAGGAGAATGGGGATGGAGAGGAGGGATGAAGGGGATGGTGAGAGGGAGGGGATGGTGAAGGTGGAGACGGTGACAAGGAAGGGAATGGTGAGGAGGGGGGTAACGGTGAAGAGGGAGGGAGGTGATGGAGAGGTGAGATGGGATGGTGAGGAGGCAGGCAGGGGACTGTGAGCAGGGCGGAGAAGATGAGGAGGTAGAGGATAGTGAGGAGGGAGTGAGGGGATGGTGAGGAGGGAGGGTGGGGAAGATGAGGAGGGAGAGAAGGGATGGTGATGAGGGAGGGAGGGAACAGTGAGAGGGAAGGGATGGTGAGGAGGGAGGGTGGAGATGGTGATGAGGAAGGGAATGGTGAGGAGGGAGGGTACAGTAAGGAGTGAGGGAGGGAATGGTGATGAGGAGTGGATGGTGAGGAGGGAGGGAAGGGACGGTGTGGAGTGAGGGGACAGTTAGGAAAGAGTGAGGGGTCGGTGAGGGGTGGGAGGCGTCGGTAAGGAGGGAGGGAGGGGATGGTGAGGAGGGAGGATGGGGACGGTGAGGAGCCCGGAGATGGTGTGTTGGGAGGGAAGGGATGATGAGGAGGGAGAGGATGTTGAGGAGGGAGCGAGAAGATGGTTAGGAGGGAGTGGACATTGCTGAGGGAAGGAGGAGACAGTGAGGAGTGAGGGAGCGGTGAGGAGGGATCAAGGTGACGGTGAGGAGAGAGAAGATGGTGAGGAGGGCGGGGACGGTGAGAAGGGATGGGATGGTGAGAAGGGAAGGGGATCGATGAGCACAGAGGGACAGGATGGAGAGGAGGGAAGGGACATGAGGATGGAGGGAAATGACGGTGAGGAGGGAGGGGCGGTGAGGGTGGCGTGGATGATGAGGAGTGAGAGGGAGGGGATGGTGAGGAGTGAAGGTGGAGATGGTGAGGAGGGAGGGGGGTTTATGAGGCAGGAAGAGGAAAGTGAGCAGGGTGGGAAAATGAGGAGGGAGGGGGACAGTGAGGAGGGAGGAGATGGTGAGAAGTGGGGTGGGGATGGTAAGGAGGGAAGGCATGGGATGGTGCAGAGGGAGAGGATGGTGAGAATGGAGGGAGGGGAGAGTGAGAAGTGAGAGGATGCTGAGAGGGGTGGGAGGTGACGGTGAGGAGGGAGGGGACTGTGAAGAGGGAGGGGACAGTGAAGAAGGAGGGAAGGGACAGTGAGGAGGGTGGAGATGGTGAGGAGGGAGGGAGTGGTGAGGAGGGAGGGGCCGGTGAAGAGGGAGGGAGGGGACGGTGAGGAGCGAGGGGCCGGTGAAGAGGGAGGGGATGGTGAGGAGGGAGGGGCCGGTGAAGAGGGAGGGGTCGGTGAAGAGGGAGGGGCCGGTGAAGAGGGAGGGAGGGGACGGTGAGGAGGGAGGGAGAGGACGGTGAGGATGGAGGGAATGGTGAGGAGGGAGGGAGGGGATGGAGAGGAGGAAGGAAACGGTTAGGACGGTTATGAGATAGGGAGAGGAAGGTGAGCAGGGTGGGGAAGATGAGGAGGGAAGGGGATGGTGAGGAGGGAGGGAGGGGACGGAGAGGAGGGGACAGTGAGGTGGGAGGGGATGCTGAGGAGGGAGGGAGGAGATGGTGAGGAGGGAGGGAACAGTGAGAAGATGGTGAGGAGGGAGGGAGAGGACGGAGAGGCTGGAGGTGAGAGTATGGAAGGGCAAAGAATGGTGAGGAAGGAAGGAATGGGATGGTGTGGAGGGACAGGACGGTGAGAAGGGAGGGTGTATGATGAGAAGGGAAGGGGACGGTGAGCAGAAAGGGACGGGACGGAGAGGAGGGAGGGGATGTGAGGATGGAGGGGATAGTGAGGAGGGAGGGAGTTGATGGTGAGGATAGAAGGGAGAAACGGTGAGAAGGGAGGGAGGGGATGGTTAGGATGTAAGGAGGGTCGTCGGTGTGGTGGGAGGGGAAAGACGGTGAGGAAGGAAGGAGGTGACGGTGAGGAGGAAGAGAGATGATGGTGAAGAGGGAGGGGATGTTGAGGAGGGAGGGAGGAGATGGTGAGGAGGGAGGGAACAGTGAGAAGATGGTGAGGAGGGAGGGAGAGGACGGAGAAGCTGGAGGTGAGAGTGTGGAAGGGCAAAGGATGGTGAGGAAGGAAGGAATGGGATAGTGTGGAGGGAGGGGACGGTGAGAAGGGAGGGTATGATGAGAAGGGAAGGGGACGGTGAGCGGAGAGGGACGGGATGGAGAGGAGGGAGGGGATGTGAGGATGGAGGGGATGGTGAGGAGGGAGGGAGATGACGGTGAGGAGGGAGGGGTGGTGAGGAAGGCGTGGACGATGAGGAGGAGGAGGGAATGGTGAGGAGGGAGGGACTGGACAGTGAGGAGGGAGGGGAAGGTGAGGAGAGCGGTTGGTGAGAAGGGAAGGGGAACGATGAGGAGAGATGGACGGGACAGAGAGGAGGGAGGGAGTTGATGGTGAGGAGGGAGGGAATTGATGGTGAGGATAGAAGGGAGAGATGGTAAGAAGGGAGCAAGGGGATGGTTAGGATGTAGGGATGGTGGTCAGTGTGGAGGGAGGGGAGAGACAGTGAGGAAGGAGGGAGGTGACAGTGAGGAGGAAGGGAGATGACGGGGAAGAGGGTTGGGACGATGAGGAGGGAGGGGATGGGACAGAGAGGAGGGAGGTGACGTGAGGAGGGAGGGAGTTGATGGTGAGGAGGGAGGGAGTTGATGGTGAGGAGGGAGGGAGTTGATGGAGAGGAGGGAGGGAGTTGATGGTGAGGAGGGAGGGAGTTGATGGTGAGGATAGAAGGGAGAGACGGTAAGAAGGGAGCGAGGGGATGGTTAGGATGTAGGGATGGTGGTCAGTGTGGAGGGAGGGGAGAGACGGTGAGGAGGGAGGGAGGTGACGGTGAGGAGGAAGAGAGATGATGGTGAAGAGGGAGGGGATGGTGAGGAGGGCGGGGATGATGAGGAGGAAGGGAATGGTGAAGAGGGAAGGAGGGAACGATGAGGAGGCCAGAGATGGTGTGTAGGGATGATGAGGAGAGAGGGGATGGTGAGGAGGGAGGGGTGGTGAGGAGGGCGTGGATGATGAGGATGGAGGGGATGGTGAGGAGGAGGAGATGGTGAAGAGGGAAGGAATGGGATAGTGCAGAGGGAGGGGACAGTGAGAAGGCAGCGGGACAGTTAGGAGGGATGGAGAGTGAGATTGGAGGGAACCATGAGGTGTGAGGGACTTGACAGTGAGGAGGGAGAGTGAGGTGAGGAGTGAGGTGAGGAGTGAGGGAGAGGATGGAGAGGCTGGAGGTGAGTGTGAGGAGGGGATAGGATGGTGCGGGGGAAGGGGCGGTGAGGAGGGATGGAGGGGAGAGTGAGATTGGAGGGGACTGTGAGGAGGGAGGGACTATGAGGAGGGAGGGACCAGACAGTGAGGAGGGAGGGGGAGGTGAGGAGGGAGCGGTGGTGGAGTAGGCGAGGGGACAGTGAGGAGAGTGGGGATGGAGAGGAAGGATGAAGAGGAGGGATGAAGAGGATGGTGAGAGGGAGGGGATGGTGAAGGTGGAGACGGTGACAAGGAAGGGAATGGTGAGCAGGGGGGTAACGGTGAAGAGGGAGGGAGGTGATGGAGAGGTGAGGGGACGGTGAGGAGGCAGGGAGGGGACTGTGAGCAGGGCGGGGAAGATGAGGAGGGAGAGGGGATGGTGAGGAGGGAGAGAGGGGACTGTGAAGAGGGAGGGGACGGTGAGGAGGAAGGGAGGGAGCAGTGAGAGGGAAGGGATGGTGAGGAGTGAGGGTGGAGGTGGTGACGAGGAAGGGAATGGTGAGGAGGTAGGGTACAGTGAGGAGTGAGGGAGGGAATGGTGATGAGGAGCAGATGGTGAGGAGGGAGGGAAGGGATGGTGAGGAGTGATGGTGTGGAGTGAGGAGACAGTTAGAAGAGAGTGAGGGGTCAGTGAGGGGTGGGAGGCATGGTGAGGAGGGAGGGAGGGGACGGTGAGGAGGGAGGGTGGGGATGGTGAGGAGGGAGGGAACAGTGAGAAGATGGTGAGGAGGGAGGGAGAGGATGGAGAAGCTGGAGGTGAGAGTGTGGAAGGGCAAAGGATGGTGAGGAAGGAAGGAATGGGATAGTGTGGAGGGAGGGGACGGTGAGAAGGGAGGGTATGATGAGAAGGGAAGGGGACGGTGAGCGGAGAGGGACGGGATGGAGAGGAGGGAGGGGATGTGAGGATGGAGGGGATGGTGAGGAGGGAGGGAGATGACGGTGAGGAGGGAGGGGTGGTGAGGAAGGCGTGGACGATGAGGAGGAGGAGGGAATGGTGAGGAGGGAGGGACTGGGCAGTGAGGAGGGAGGGGAAGGTGAGGAGAGCGGTTGGTGAGAAGGGAAGGGGAACGATGAGGAGAGAGGGTCGGGACAGAGAGGAGGGAGGGAGTTGATGGTGAGGAGGGAGGGAGTTGATGGTGAGGATAGAAGGGAGAGATGGTAAGAAGGGAGCGAGGGGATGGTTAGGATGTAGGGATGGTGGTCAGTGTGGAGGGAGGGGAGAGACAGTGAGGAAGGAGGGAGGTGACGGTGAGGAGGAAGGGAGATGACGGGGAAGAGGGAGTGGATGGTGAGGAGGGTGGGGACGATGAGGAGGGAGGGGATGGGACAGAGAGGAGGGAGGTGACGTGAGGAGGGAGGGAGTTGATGGTGAGGAGGGAGGGAGTTGATGGAGAGGAGGGAGGGAGTTGATGGTGAGGAGGGAGGGAGTTGATGGTGAGGATAGAAGGGAGAGACGGTAAGAAGGGAGCGAGGGGATGGTTAGGATGTAGGGATGGTGGTCAGTGTGAGGGAGGGGAGAGACGGTGAGGAGGGAGGGAGGTGACGGTGAGGAGGAAGAGAGATGATGGTGAAGAGGGAGGGGATGGTGAGGAGGGCGGGGATGATGAGGAGGAAGGGAATGGTGAAGAGGGAAGGAGGGAACGATGAGGAGGCCAGAGATGGTGTGTAGGGATGATGAGGAGAGAGGGGATGGTGAGGAGGAGGAGATGGTGAGGAGGGAAGGAATGGGATAGTGCAGAGGGAGGGGACAGTGAGAAAGCAACGGGGCAGTTAGGAGGGATGGAGAGTAAGATTGGAGGGAACCGTGAGGTATGAGGGACTTGACAGTGAGGAGGGAGAGTGAGGTGAGGAGTGAGGTGAGGAGTGAGGGAGAGGATGGAGAGGCTGGAGGTGAGTGTGAGGAGGGGATAGGATGGTGCGGGGGAAGGGGCGGTGAGGAGGGATGGAGGGGAGAGTGAGATTGGGGACTGTGAGGAGGGAGGGACTGGACAGTGAGGAGAGAGGGGGAGGTGAGGAGGGAGCGGATGGTGGAGTAGGCGAGGGGACAGTGAGGAGAATGGGGATGGAGAGGAGGGATGAAGAGGATGGTGAGAGGGAGGGGATGGTGAAGGTGGAGACGGTGACAAGGAAGGGAATGGTGAGCAGGGGGGTAACGGTGAAGAGGGAGGGAGGTGATGGAGAGGTGAGGGGACGGTGAGGAGGCAGGGAGGGGACTGTGAGCAGGGCAGGGAAGATGAGGAGGGAGAGGGGATGGTGAGGAGGGAGGGAGGGGACTGTGAAGAGGGAGGGGACAGTGAGGAGGAAGGGAGGGAGCAGTGAGAGGGAAGGGATGGTGAGGAGTGAGGGAGAGGATGGTGAGGAGGAAGGGAGGGCACGTTGAGAAGGGTGGAGTGTTCGGTGAAAAGGGAAGGTGCGGACATTGAGGAGGGAAGGAGGGGACTGTGAAGAGGGAGGGGACGGTGAGGAGGAAGGGAGGGAGCAGTGAGAGGGAAGGGATGGTGAGGAGTGAGGGTGGAGGTGGTGTCGAGGAAGGGAATGGTGAGGAGGTAGGGTACAGTGAGGAGTGAGGGAGGGAATGGTGATGAGGAGCGGATGGTGAGGAGGGAGGGAAGGGATGGTGAGGAGTGATGGTGTGGAGTGAGGAGACAGTTAGAAGAGAGTGAGTGGTCAGTGAGGGGTGGGAGGCATGGTGAGGAGGGAGGGAGGGGACGGTGAGGAGGGAGGGTGGGGATGGTGAGGAGGATGGAGATGGTGTGTAGGGAGGGAAGGGATGATGAGGAGGGAGAGGATGAGGAGGGAGGGAGGAGATGGTGAGGAGGGAGGGGACATTGATGAAAGAGGGAGGAGACAGTGAGGAGTGAGGGAGTGGTGAGAAGGGATCAAGGTGACGGTGAGAAGTGAGAAGATGGTGTGGAGGGAGGGGACAGTGAGGAGAGAGAAAATGGTGAGGAGGGAAGGGATGGTGAGAAGGGAGGGGATGGTGAGAAGGGAGGGGACATGAGGAGTGAAGGTGGATACGGTGATGAGGGAGGGAATGGTGAGATGGGGGGACGGTGAAGAGAGAGGGAGGTGTTGGAGAGGAGAGATGGGATGGTGAGGAGGTAGGGAGGAGACTGTGAGCAGGGCGGGAAAGATGAGAAGGGAGGGGAATATGAGAAGGGAGGGTCAGAAGAGGGAGTGAGGGGATGGTGAGGAGGGAGGGTGGGGAAGATGAGGAGGGAGGGATGGGTTGATGAGGAGGGAGGGGACGGTGAGGAGGGAGGGGACGGTGAGAAGGGAGGGGACTGTGAGGAAGGAGGGTACAGTGAGGAGGGAGGGAGGGGATGGTGAGGAGGGAGGGAGAGGATGGTGAGGAGGAAGGGAGGGCACGTTGAGAAGGGTGGAGTGTTCGGTGAAAAGGGAAGGTGCGGACATTGAGGAGGGAAGGAGGGGGTGGTAAGGAGGGATGGAGGGGAGAGTGAGATTGGAAGGGTCCATGAGGAGGGAGGGACTGGACAGTGAGGAGGGAGGGGGCAGTGAGGTGGGAGCGGATGGTGAGGAATTAGCGACGGGACAGTGAGGAGAGTGGGGACGGAGAGGAGGGGTGAAGGGGACGGTGAGGAGGCAGGGAGGGGACTGTGAGCAGGGCAGGGAAGATGAGGAGGGAGAGGGGATGGTGAGGAGGGAGGGAGGGGACTGTGAAGAGGGAGGGGACGGTGAGGAGGAAGGGAGGGAGCAGTGAGAGGGAAGGGATGGTGAGGAGTGAGGGAGAGGATGGTGAGGAGGAAGGGAGGGCACGTTGAGAAGGGTGGAGTGTTCGGTGAAAAGGGAAGGTGCGGACATTGAGGAGGGAAGGAGGGGACTGTGTAGAGGGAGGGGACGGTGAGGAGGAAGGGAGGGAGCAGTGAGAGGGAAGGGATGGTGAGGAGTGAGTGTGGAGGTGGTGACGAGGAAGGGAATGGTGAGGAGGTAGGGTACAGTGAGGAGTGAGGGAGGGAATGGTGATGAGGAGCGGATGGTGAGGAGGGAGGGAAGGGATGGTGAGGAGTGATGGTGTGGAGTGAGGAGACAGTTAGAAGAGAGTGAGTGGTCAGTGAGGGGTGGGAGGCATGGTGAGGAGGGAGGGAGGGGACGGTGAGGAGGGAGGGTGGGGATGGTGAGGAGGATGGAGATGGTGTGTAGGGAGGGAAGGGATGATGAGGAGGGAGAGGATGAGGAGGGAGGGAGGAGATGGTGAGGAGGGAGGGGACATTGATGAAAGAGGGAGGAGACAGTGAGGAGTGAGGGAGTGGTGAGAAGGGATCAAGGTGACGGTGAGAAGTGAGAAGATGGTGTGGAGGGAGGGGACAGTGAGGAGAGAGAAAATGGTGAGGAGGGAAGGGATGGTGAGAAGGGAGGGGATGGTGAGAAGGGAGGGGACATGAGGAGTGAAGGTGGATACGGTGATGAGGGAGGGAATGGTGAGATGGGGGGACGGTGAAGAGAGAGGGAGGTGTTGGAGAGGAGAGATGGGATGGTGAGGAGGTAGGGAGGAGACTGTGAGCAGGGCGGGAAAGATGAGAAGGGAGGGGAATATGAGAAGGGAGGGTCAGAAGAGGGAGTGAGGGGATGGTGAGGAGGGAGGGTGGGGAAGATGAGGAGGGAGGGATGGGTTGATGAGGAGGGAGGGGACGGTGAGGAGGGATTGGACGGTGAGAAGGGAGGGGACTGTGAGGAAGGAGGGTACAGTGAGGAGGGAGGGAGGGGATGGTGAGGAGGGAGGGAGAGGATGGTGAGGAGGAAGGGAGGGCACGTTGAGAAGGGTGGAGTGTTCGGTGAAAAGGGAAGGTGCGGACATTGAGGAGGGAAGGAGGGGGTGGTAAGGAGGGATGGAGGGGAGAGTGAGATTGGAAGGGTCCATGAGGAGGGAGGGACTGGACAGTGAGGAGGGAGGGGGCAGTGAGGTGGGAGCGGATGGTGAGGAATTAGCGACGGGACAGTGAGGAGAGTGGGGACGGAGAGGAGGGGTGAAGGGGACGGTGAGGAGGCAGGGAGGGGACTGTGAGCAGGGCAGGGAAGATGAGGAGGGAGAGGGGATGGTGAGGAGGGAGGGAGGGGACTGTGAAGAGGGAGGGGACGGTGAGGAGGAAGGGAGGGAGCAGTGAGAGGGAAGGGATGGTGAGGAGTGAGGGAGAGGATGGTGAGGAGGAAGGGAGGGCACGTTGAGAAGGGTGGAGTGTTCGGTGAAAAGGGAAGGTGCGGACATTGAGGAGGGAAGGAGGGGACTGTGTAGAGGGAGGGGACGGTGAGGAGGAAGGGAGGGAGCAGTGAGAGGGAAGGGATGGTGAGGAGTGAGTGTGGAGGTGGTGACGAGGAAGGGAATGGTGAGGAGGTAGGGTACAGTGAGGAGTGAGGGAGGGAATGGTGATGAGGAGCGGATGGTGAGGAGGGAGGGAAGGGATGGTGAGGAGTGATGGTGTGGAGTGAGGAGACAGTTAGAAGAGAGTGAGTGGTCAGTGAGGGGTGGGAGGCATGGTGAGGAGGGAGGGAGGGGACGGTGAGGAGGGAGGGTGGGGATGGTGAGGAGGATGGAGATGGTGTGTAGGGAGGGAAGGGATGATGAGGAGGGAGAGGATGAGGAGGGAGGGAGGAGATGGTGAGGAGGGAGGGGACATTGATGAAAGAGGGAGGAGACAGTGAGGAGTGAGGGAGTGGTGAGAAGGGATCAAGGTGACGGTGAGAAGTGAGAAGATGGTGTGGAGGGAGGGGACAGTGAGGAGAGAGAAAATGGTGAGGAGGGAAGGGATGGTGAGAAGGGAGGGGATGGTGAGAAGGGAGGGGACATGAGGAGTGAAGGTGGATACGGTGATGAGGGAGGGAATGGTGAGATGGGGGGACGGTGAAGAGAGAGGGAGGTGTTGGAGAGGAGAGATGGGATGGTGAGGAGGTAGGGAGGTGACTGTGAGCAGGGCGGGAAAGATGAGAAGGGAGGGGAATATGAGAAGGGAGGGTCAGAAGAGGGAGTGAGGGGATGGTGAGGAGGGAGGGTGGGGAAGATGAGGAGGGAGGGATGGGTTGGTGAGGAGGGAGGGGACGGTGAGGAGGGAGGGGACGGTGAGAAGGGAGGGGACTGTGAGGAAGGAGGGTACAGTGAGGAGGGAGGGAGGGGATGGTGAGGAGGGAGGGAGAGGATGGTGAGGAGGAAGGGAGGGCACGTTGAGAAGGGTGGAGTGTTCGGTGAAAAGGGAAGGTGCGGACATTGAGGAGGGAAGGAGGGGGTGGTAAGGAGGGATGGAGGGGAGAGTGAGATTGGAAGGGTCCATGAGGAGGGAGGGACTGGACAGTGAGGAGGGAGGGAGCAGTGAGGTGGGAGCGGATGGTGAGGAATTAGCGAGGGGACAGTGAGGAGAGTGGGGACGGAGAGGAGGGGTGAAGGGGACGGTGAGAGGGAGGGGATGGTGAGGAGTGGAGATGGTGACGAGGGAGGGAATGGTGAGGAGGGGGGATGGTGAAGAGGGAGGGAGGTGACGGAGAAGATTGATGGGACAGTGGGGAGGCAGGGAGGGGACTCTGATCAGGGTGAGGAGGATGAGGAGGGAGGGAAAGGACGGTTAGTTGAGAGTGAGGGGTCGGTGAGGGGTGGGTGGCGTCGGTGAGGAGGGAGGGAGTTGATGGTGAGGATGGAAGGGAGAGATGGTGAGAAGGGAGGGAGGGGATGGTTAGGATGTAGGGAGGGTGGTCAGTGTAAAGGGATGGGAAAGGCGGTGAGGAAGGAGGGAGGGGGTGGTGAGGAGGAAGGGAGGGGACAGTGCGAAGGGGGGGAGGGAGTGTCCGTATCCCCCTCACCTTCGATCTTGTACATCTTGGTCTTGAGATCGTTGAATATGGAGTTCAGTTCATTGTAGTTCTTGACCTGAATCAGGTATGCGGGGGATGAGGCGATGGTCTGCAACTCCCGCAGCGCCTGGCTGCCGTTGGTGAAGGCACTGCCCACCTGAAGAGACAGAGGACGTCACTCCCGCCCCAGACACAGAGACAGGGACCACAGGAACTGAACACAATATTCCACCGATTGATAGGATAATTACGAAGGCCTGTGGGACCCTGGGCTTCGTGAGTCAGGGGAATGAGGTCATTTTACAAATCTACAAATCTCTGGTGATACCTCTCTTTGAGAATTGTGTTCATTTCTGGTCACCTCATTACTGGAAGGATGGGGAAGCTACGTTAGGGAGGGGGCTTCCACAGTGATGTTGCCTGGTTTGGAGAATGAGTCTTTATGAGGCAAGGTTCACAGAGCTGGGACTTTTCTCTTTGGAGCATAGAAGGACGAGAGGAGACTTGATAGAGGTCAACAAGATTCTGAGAGGCATCGATAGGGTGGACGGTCAGCGCTAGTTTCCCAAGGCAGGACAGCTAACACCAGTAGACGTGTGTACAAAGTGGAGGGTGGGAAGTTTAGGGGGAAGAGGTTTTGCAGAGTTGTGGGGGGCCTGGGATGCCTTATCAAGGGGGGGAGGGTGGTGGAGGCTGGAACATCACGGGGCATTTAAGGGAACCTTTTATCTGCCCCATCCCACTGACCTGCACCCAGTCTGTATCTCTCCCATCCATGTACTTGTCCAAATTCCTCTTAAATGTTAAAACTGAGCCCGGATCCACCCCTTCAGATCATTCCACATCCCCACCCCTCTCTCTGTGTGAAGAAATTCCCCCTAATCCTTTCCCCTTTCACCCCTAACCCATGTCCTCTGGTTTGGATCTCACCCACCCTCAGTGGGAGAAGCCGACCTATATTTACTCTGTCTGTCCCCCTCATCATTTTAAATAAAATCTTCCCTCATTCTTCTACACTCCAGGGAATAAAGTCTGAACCCGTCCTAAGCACCTCTGCTTCCCCAGGAGTTGGCGGAGGTTCTGTACAACCCCTGGCAAATTTCTACCCAGGCGCGGAGGAGAGCGGGCTGACCGGCTGCATCACGGGCTGGACGGGGACACCGATACCCCCCAACTCACCCACTCCCCGAGCGGAAAGTCCTGCAAAAGGCAGTAGATGCAGCCCAGGAACCTCATGGGCGAAACGCTCCCCGCCGTCGAGAACACCCGGGGTGGGGGTGGACTACTGGCTTTGGAGGACAACAGTGATCATCGAAGAGAAGACCCACTGCTGTCAGGAGAGAGGTGCAGGGCCCACAGGACTTGCCCTGCCAGGTTCAGGGACAGCAGCTCCCCCACCACCATCAGACCCCTTGATGACAAACTCCATCAGCGGCTTGTTTACGGACTGGGACACGTGCACTTCATTGGTTTTCCTTGTGCTCTCTGTTTTGCAGTCAGTTTGTTTACATTCGTTACCTGTTCACGGTTCTTTTATGTGTTGACGTACACATTATGTCCCATTTATTTTTGGCATGGCCCAGTGAGTGGGAATTCTGCCACGCCCACAGGGAGAAAGGAATTTTAGGGCTGGATGTGATATCGTGCCCTGACAATAAATCTGAACTCTCTTTAACCATTCCCTGCCATCCATCAGATCACAATCCAAAGAGACAAAAGCCTTCTGCATGACCCGTCGAGCCATTTCTGCCGCTCCACCCCTGAGTGGAGCCGTTCTCGCCTCCTGCTCCAAGTTCTGGCCTTCCCCCCACCCACCACCTCCCTCGATCCCCTGACTGACCAATCTCCCCTTCCCCCACCCGGTGGCTGCGAACTCCACACATCCCTCCAGCTAAAGAAATGTCCCCTCGTCTCATTCTAAGACCATGGCCCACCACCCCCCCCAGACCTGGACTCGCCCTCCAAGGGGGGGGAAACATTTTATTCACGTCGACCCTGCCTTCGAAGTGCCTGACGAGATCCCCTTTTGTTCTTCTCTCCCCCGGCAAGTACAGCTCAGGAGCCAGTAAATGCCCCTGCATTCCAGGAATCACATCTGTACTCTTGCCAATAAGTCCCTGAAATCTGGGCAACATCCTTGTAAATCTTCCCTGCCCTCTCTCTATCTTACTGATCTCCTTCCTGAAGTTCGGTGTCCAAAACTACACATAATTGGGCTTTGTACAACTTTACAGTAACGTAACAACTCCATTACTCAATACGTTGATTTATGAAGGCCAATGTGCCAAAAGTCTTCTTTACAACCCTTGTGCTTTCTCTCTCTCTGGTCTCCAGCGCTCTGAGTCATGAACAACTCCTCAGTGCCCTGTGCACGTCCGACCTGGGTTTGCCTTTCCAAAATCCTAATAGCGTCTGTCCCCCTCCTGGATTTAAACGCCTCTGTCAAATCACCCCTCATTCTTTGACACTCCAGGGAATAAATTCCAGGACTGCGTGCCTGTTCACCACTTCAGCGGGTCCCATTAGACGCACGGAGAAGCCTGGCACCACCCCAGCACTGCGTCACACCCAGGACTCACCCCAATGGCACAGCGGGTGATGCCTCTCTCCTCGGCCCGACGGATGACATGGGTCAGATTCAGGTCCCCATTAGAGATCGCGCCGTCCGTGATGACAATGAGGAGCTGGGAGGAGCCATGACGGGAACCTGCTTCCTCGGTGAAGACGTGGTTTCTGTGTCGAATGGTGGGGGGGGCGGGGGTGGAGAAGGTCCTTCAGAGGGGTGCTGGGTCAAGGGGTGGAATACCCCTTCCCAAACACAGACCCGTCCCCCGATCCATCCCGTCTTTCACACACACCTTCACAGAGCCCTTCCCAAATGAAGACCCATTCCCCTACAGCATCCCATTTCTTAAACACCCCTTCCGCAATGCAGACTAATCCCCCTGCACCATCCTGTCTCTCCCACACCCCTTCCCCAACGCACACCCGATCCCCTACACCATCCATTCTCTTACACACCCCTTCCCCAACGTAGACACTTCCCCTATACCATCCCGTCTCTCACACACCCCTGCCCAAAGGAAGACATGTCCCCCTACACAATCCCATCTCACAAACACACCCCTTCCCCAACACAGACCCATCCCCTACACAATCCCATCTCTCACACTCCACTTCAACCATGCAGAATCGTTCCCCTACACCAACCCGTCTCTCACACACCCTTTCCCCAGTGAAGACCCGCCCCCCTACACCATCCCCTCTTTCACACACCTTCCCCAAAGCAGACCCATCCCCCCACACCATCCCATGTCTCACACATAATTTCCCCAGTGAAGACCCGCCCCCTACACAATCCCATCTCTCACTCCTCTTCCCCAACAGAGAATCGTCCCCCTAAACCATCCTGTCTCCCTTACACACCTTCCTAAATGAAAACCCATCTCCCTACAAATCCCGTCTCTCACACAACCCTTCCCCAACACACATCCGTTCCGCTACACAATCCAATCTCTCACACTCCCCTTCCCCAACGCAGACTCATCCCCCTACACCATCCCATGTCTCACACACCCCATCAGCAATGCTGAACCGCCCCCCTACACAATCCCACTTCTCAAGCACACATTGCCCAACATAGACCAATCCCCTTACACCATCCATACTCTCACACACCCCTTCCCCAACACAGACCCATCACTCTGCACCATCCTGTCTCTAACACACCCTTCCCCAACGTAGACCGGTCCCCCTACAGCATCCTGTCTCTCACACACCCCTTCCCCAATGCAGTGCCGTTCCCCTACACCATTCCGTGTCTCATACGCTCGTTCCCCAACACAGACCCATCTGGCGACACCCTGCCTTCAATCACACACACCTTCTCCACCGCACACAGTCCCCCTATCCATCCCATCTCTTACACAAACCTTCGCCAGCGCAGAATCGCCCCGCTACACCATCCCGTCTCTCACACATCCCATCCACAACGCTGAAGTGTACCCTACACCATCCCATCTCTCTCACACACCTTCCCCAACACAGACCAATCCCCCTATACCATCTCTTCTCTAACACACCCCTCCCCAAAGTAGACCGGTCCCCCAACACTATCCCATCCCTCACATACACCTTCCCCGACACTGACCCGTTCCCCAACACCATCTCATCTCTCACACACACCTTCCCCAACACCGACCCATCCCCCAACATCATCCCGTCTCTCGCACACCCTTTCCCTAACACACACTATCACCCTACACCTTTCCATCTCTCACACACCCCTTTACCAACGGAGACTCATCCCCCTACACCATCCCGTGTCTCATACGCTTATTCCCCAACGTAGACCCATCCACCTACAGCAGTCCATCTCTCAAACACCTCTTCCTCAACGCCAACCCATCTGCCAACACCCTGCCGTCAATCACACACACCTTCTCCAATGCGCACAGGTCCTCCTATCCATCCCGTCTCTCACAGAACGCTTCGCCATCGCAGAACCGCCCCGCTGCCACACCATCCTGTCTCTCACACAACCCTTCTGCAACGCAGACCTGTCCCCCTACACCATCCCATCTTTCAAATACACCTTCCCCAACACAGATCCGTCCCCTACACCATCCAATCTCTCGCAGACCCCTTCCACAAGGGAGACCCTTCCACCTACACCATTCCATCTCTCACACACACCTTCCCAAATGTAGACCCGCCCCTCAACACCATCCCGTCTTTCACACACACCTTCCCCAAAGCAGACCGATCCCCCTACATCATCCCATCTCTAAAACACCCCTTCCCAAATGTAGTGCTGTTCCCTTACACCATCCAATCTCTCAGAGCCCTTTCCAAACAGCATACCATTTCTCAAACACCCCTTCTGCAACGCACTCATCCCCCTGCACCATCCCGTCTATCCCACACCCTTTCCCCAACCACACCCGACACCCTACAGCATCCATTCTCTCACACCGCTTCCCCAATGCAGACCCGTCCCCCAACACCATCCCATCTCTCACAAGCCCCTTCCCAAACGAAGGCCTGACCCCTACACCATATTGTCTCTCACATACCCCTTCCCCAGCACAGACCTATTCCGCTACACAATCCCATCTCTCACTCCCCCCTTCCCCAACGCAGAACTGGCCCACTACACCTTCCTGTCTTTCACACACCCTTTCTCCAGTGAAGACCCATCCCCCTACACAAACCCATCCCTCACACACCCACTCCCTAACACAGTCCCGTTCCACTACACAATCCCATCTCACACTTCCCTTCCCCAATGCACACCCGTCCCCTTACACTATCCCGTCTCACACACACACCCCTTCCCCAATGCAGACCCATCACACTACACCATCCCATGTCTCACACACACTTTCCTCAACAAAGACCCACCCCCCTACACAATCTTGTCTCTCACACACCCCTTCCCCAACGCAGTGCCGTTCCCCTACACCATCCAATCTCTCACACACACTTTCCCCAATGCAGACCCATCCCCGACACCATCACGTGTCTCTCACACACCTTCCCAAATGAAGACCCGTCACCCAACACAATCCCTTTTCTCACACACCCCTTCTCCAACACAGACCTATTCCGCTAAAAAATCCCCTCTCCCACCCTCCCTTTCCACAATGCAGAACCGTCCCCCTACACCATCCCGTCTCTCCCACACACTTTCCAGAGTGAAGACCTGTCCCCCTACACAAACCCACACCCATTCCCCAACACAGAAACTATCCCTTAACAAATTTCCATCTCTCACACACCCCTTCACCAATGCAGACCTGTTCCGCTGCACAATCCCATCTCTCACACTCCCCTTCCCCAATGCAGAAACTTCCCCTACACCATCCCATCTCTCTCATGCACCCCTTCCCCAACGTAGACCCATCCCCCTACACCATCCCATGTCTCACACACAGTTTCCTCAACAAAGTCCCGTCCCCCTACATAATCCTATCTCTCACACAACCCTTCCCCAACACACTGCCATTTCCCTACACCATCCCGTGTCTCATACGCTCGTTCCCCAACACAGACCCATACCCCTCAAGCAGCTCATCTCTCATCGCCTCTTCCCCAATGCAAACCCGCCTGCCAACACGCTGCCGTCAATCACACACACCTTCTCCAATCTTCACAGGTCCTCCTATCCATCCCGTCTCTCACACACCCCATCCGCAAAGCCGAACCATCCCCTAAACCATCCCACCTCTCAAACACACATTCCCCAACACAGAAAAACCCCCTACACCATTCAGTCCCTCACACAGCCCTTCCCCAACACAGTCCCTTCCCCATAGACCATCTCGTCTCTATCACACCCTCCCCAACGTAGACCACTTCCCCTACACCACCCGTCTCTCTCACACCACTTCCCCAACACGGAACTGTCCCTCTGCACCATCTAGTCTCTAAAACACATCTTCCCAAATGAAGACCCATCCCCCTCCACAATCCCGTCTCTCTCACACACCCCTTCCCCAACATAGACCCGTTTCGCTACACAATCCCATCTCTCACACTTCCCATCCTAAACGCAGAACCGTCCATTACACTAACCCATCTCTCATACTCCATTTCCCCAACGCACACCCATCCCCTAACACTATCCCATCTCTCACACAACCTTTCCCCAACGCAGAGCCATCACCCTACACAACCCCGTCTCTCACTCATCCCTTGCACAAGGCAGATCCGCCCCCATACATAATTCCATCTCTCACACACCCCCTCCCAAACGTAGACCCTCCCCCCCAACACCATCCCATCTCTCACACACACCTTCCCCAAAGCAGACCCCGTCCCTCTACATCATCACATCTCTCACACACCCCTTCCCGAACACAGAACTGTCCCCCTACACCATCCTGTCTCTCACACACCCTTTCCCCAGTGAAGACCCATTCCCTACACAAACCCGTCCCTCACACACCTATTCCCTAACGCAGACACTATCCCCCTACATCATTTCGTCTCTCACACACCCCTTCACCAACACCGAACTGTTCTGCTACAGAATCTGATCTCTCACACTCCCCTTCCCCAATGCAGAAACGTCCCCTACACAATCCCATCTCTTACAACACAGACTTGTCCCCTACACCATCCCGTCTGTCACATAACCATTCCCCAATGCAGACCCATCCTCCTACAACATCCCATCTCTAAAACACCCTTTCCTCATGCAGACCCATCCTCCTACAATTTCCCATCTCTAAAACACCCTTTCCTCATGCTGACCCATCCCCTCCAGCATCCCATCTCTCAAACGCAGTGCCTTTCCGTACACCATCCAGTCTCTCACAGAGCCCTTTCCAAACGAAGACCCGTTCCCCTACAGCATACCATTTCTAAACACCCCTTCCGCAATGCAGACTCATCCCCCTGCACCATCCCGTCTCTCACACACCCCTTCCCAAATGAAGACCCGTTCCCCTACGCCATTCCATCTCCCACACACCCCTTCCCCAATGCAGATCCGTCCCCTACACCATCCCATCTCTCACACACCCCTTCCACAACGCAGACCCGTCTGCCGACACCATGCTGTCAATCACAAACACCTTTCCCAACATACACACGTCCCCCTACCCATCCTATATCTCACACAACCCTTCCCCAACGCAGACCCGTCTGCCAACACCATGCCGTCAATCACAAACACCTTCCCCAATGCACACACGTCCCCCTACCCATCCCATATCTCACACAACCCTTCCCCAATGCAGACCCGCTCCACTAGACCATCCCATCTCTCAGACATCCTATCCACAACGCAGACCCGTCCCAATACAGCACCCTATCTCTCAAACAACCCTTCCTAAATGAAGTCCCATCCACCTACAGCATCCCATCTATGCAGACCAGTCCCCCATACACATCCTGTCTTTCATACATCCCTTCCCCAACACAGACCTGTTCCTATACAGCATCCTATCTCTCAAACACCCCTTCCCCAATACACACCCATCCCGTCTCTCATATACTCCTTCCTCAACACAAGCCTGTCCCCCTACACCATCCCCACTCTCACACACCTGTTCCCAAAAGTAGACCTATACCCCTACACCAACCTGTCTCTCACTCAGCCCTTCCCAAATGAAGACCGGTTCCCCTACAACATCCCTTCTCTCACACACCCCTTCACCAACGCATACCTGTTCCGTTACACAATCCCATCTCTCACATTCCCCTTCCCCAACGCACAATCCTGGGGAGGGACACAGATGAAGCCCTCTCTCCCCCGTCCCTTCACACACTATTGGACTTGGAGTATTTACAGTGTCACATTGATCCCAGTTGCCGTGAACGTTGCACTTTCCATCAACTCGATTTGAGCCATGATTTCAGACAGTCTGTGGCGATTTTTTTGGAAGGTGTTAAAGTCCATTTCTATTTTCGTTTTCATCGAGTACTGAACGACTGCAAACTTTGGTAAAACAAATGGATGGGTGAACATCAGAGGCAGAGGAGGGAAAGGACATTATTCAAATCAGGCCGTGTGTCATCCCACTGCCACCCTCACTCCACACAGACCCGTATCAGTCCTCACTCTGATCCCACTGCCACCCTCACTCCCCACAGACCCGTATCAGTCCCCACTCTGATCCCACTGCCACCCTCACTCCACACAGACCCGTATCAGTCCCCACTCTGATCCCACTGCCACCCTCACTCCACACAGACCCGTATCAGTCCCCACTCTGATCCCACTGCCCCGCTCTCTCCCCACAGCCCCGTGTCAGTCCCCACACTGATCCCACTGCCCCACTCTCTCCCTATAGCCCCGTTTCAATCCCTACACTGATCCCACTGCCCCGCTCTCTCCCCACAGATTTATGTTGGTCCTTACCCTGTTCCCACTGCCCCGCTCTCTCCCCATAGCCCCGTATCGCTCCCCATACTAATCCCCCTGCTCCACTCTCTCTCCACAGCCCCGTGTCAGTCTCCACATTGATCCCACTGCCCCGCTTCTCTCTCCACAACCCCGTGTCAGTCTACAAACTGATCCCAACTGCTCCCTTCTCTCCCTACAGTCCCGTATTGGTTCACACTCATCCCACTGCCCTGCTCCCTCCCCACAGCCCTGTGTCCATCCCCACACTGATCCCACTGCCCCCCTCTCTCCCCACAGCCCTGTGGTGGTTTACGCACTGATCCCACTGCCCCTCTCTCTCCTCACAATCCTGTGTCTGTCCCCACAGTGATTCTTTCTCTACCCCACTCTGAGCTGTTCCAATCTACGCCGCTCTCCCCTCCCCCACCCCGTCCCACAATCTGCTGCCCACCTGCATGTTGTCATCTGCCTGCTGCATCATATTTAACATGAAATCTTTGTTTTTCTTGAGGTCACGTTTACTGAGACTGTTCGAACCATCAAATAGAAAAACTACGTCGACCAACTCAGCGATACATTCTGAGGGGAAGTGAGAGGGAGAGAGTGTGAGAGAGAACGAGAGAGAGATAGGGTTGGGGGAGGAGGTGAATAGAGAGGGAGGAGAGCTGTGGGTGAGGGAGAGGTAAAAAGAACTGGGGAGAGGGAAGTCAGAGGTGAACACAAAGGGGTGTGAGGGGGAAGGAGCAGGAGAGAAGGGGAATGAGGTTGAATGGGAGAGGGGGGGTGGTGATGAAAGGTTGAGAGAGTTAGGGAGAGGTGGGGAGAGAGGGAAAGTAGGGGGCAATGGAGGGAGGTGAGGGATGGGTGAGAGGAAGTGAGAGAAAAGGAGAAAGGGGGAAGAGAGAGAGGGTAGTGAGGGAGCAGTAGAGAGGTGGGGTGGGTGAAGGGGAGAGAGAGGGGGGGCCCAGGGGGAGAGAAAGGAGGAAAGATAAGAGAGGAAAGAGAGAGAGGGAGAGGGGAAAGAGGGGGTAGGACAGAGAGAGAGAGAGAGAGAGAGAGAGGGGGAGAGATGGGGAGGGGGAGAGAGATGGGGAGAGAAGGTGGAAGAGGGAGAGATGAAAGAGGGGTAAAGGTGGATGAGAGAGGGGGAGGGGAGGGGGGCATAGAGAGGGGGAAGAGAGGTGGAGGAGAGCAGTGAGAGGTTTCTCTCCCTCCCCCTCAAAACCCGAGCCCTCACCTTTCTCCTTGACATCCAGTTTCCTCCCTTCATGGGGAAAGTCGGTGTACCGGAAGCAGAATCCTGGCACCCAGGAGTTGTGAAGGCAATGCTGGACAGCGGTCGGATCACAGACCTGGAGAGGGAAGGACGTTCACCTCAAGGTGTCTGCCCCACCCTCCGGGGGTGATGCAGTGGGGTGGGGTGGGGGGTAAGGTAGGCATATCGAGGGACAGGGTGAGGGGTAGAGAGGGGAGGGTGCGCAGGAAGGGAGGAGGGGAATGGCAGGGAGGGCAAGTGGAGGATGTGGAAGGGAGTTGGAGGGTAGTAGGGTGGGCATGGAGGAGAGGAAGTGAAGGGAGGTCAGTGAAGGGATGGGAGGGGGAGTGGAGACAGGGAGGAAGATAGGGAGGGAACCAACTCACCACCACGTCTCTGCCCGACGAGCCGATGCTAAGCTGAGCGGAGACATTCATCATCCCTGCACATCCGGGAAAAGGGGCAGATCAACAACTACTGTATGCCCCGTCCCCAAATTCCAGGGAAGAGGTAGAGGGCCTCCTGCCCTCAGTTCCCCCTGGGAAAGTAAGGAAGAATGGGCCAATCAGCCTCCCAGCCCAGTTCCTTGTGGTGCAGAATGGAGGTATGGGCTGAATGGCCTCTCAACCCCAGCTCTCAGGGGATTTGTTTGGAAGGGTGGGCTGATCAGCATCCCGGCCCAGTTCTTCATTGGATAGGATAGAGGGATGGGTTGAAGAGCCTCATGATTCCCAGATAGTAGGGAAAGATTATCCAATCAGCCTCCCAGCCCCAGTTATCTATTGGGCAGGAGGAAGCAATGCGCCATATGAAACTTCGGCCCCAGTTCCCATTTGGATAGGTTGGCAGGATGGGATGAACAGCCTCACTACCAAGGATCCTGGTGTCATAGTGGGGAAGGATGGTTCGATTGGCCTCCAGGCCCGGTTTCCCATTGGGCAGGAGAGAGGGACACGGCAAACATCCTCACGGATGCCATATCCCAGTGGGATAGTAGGGAAGGGCAGGCTGACTGGCCTCTTGGACCCCAGACTCACCGGCAAGGCTGATGGCGGCACAGGTTTGGTTTCCCAGCATGCACCGGTACAGGGCGCCCGCTCCCTCGACATCTTGGCCACTCACTCCGAGCCTATGGGAGAGTGGTTAATCTTGACTTCGATCCAGAGGTGGCAAGGTGAAGGGAGGGGAAGGGGTGGTAGAGAGCAATGGGATTGTGAGGAGGAAGGGAACAATGAGGAGGGAGGGAGGGAGGGGATGGAGAAGAGGGAGGGAGGGGACAGTGAGGAGGGAGGGGCAGTGAGGAGTGAGGGGACAGTGAGGAGTGAGGGGATGGTGAGGAGGGAGGGGACAGTGAGGAGGGAGGGAGGGGATGGTGAGGAGGAAGGGAGGGGACAGTGAGGAGGGAGGGAGGGGATGGTGATGAGAGATTGAGGGGATGTTGAGGAGGGAGGGGACAGTGAGGAGGGAGGGAGAGGATGGTGATGAAGGAGGGGATGGTGATGAGGGGAGTACAGAGAGAGACAGGGTCGTCAAAAGCAAGGAAGTGTCACTACCTTGCGGGGAGGGGACCGGTTCAGCGAGAGAAGGGCCAAAGGGTCTCATTTCCATTCCCACCTTTTCCTCCCTCTCCTTATCCCCCTCCTCACCAGCCGTCCATTCCCTGTCCAAACTGGACCACCCTCTCCCCAAGGCGGGCACCATCCGCGGAGGCGAAGATCTCAGGCCTCGCTGTGTCAACATTGAATCCTCGCACAGCATCGAAGAAGAAGAAGATCACGGCTGAGGGTGTGGGGGCAATGAGTCAGAGAGTTAGCCAAAACACACTGCTCCCCACACCCACTGGCCTTCATAGAGCCCCCCCTCCCCCCAACCTCCACCCCTCCCCCCAACCTCCACCCCTCCCCCCAACCTCCACACCTCTCCCCGGAACAGGTCCCCTCAACCGTGGACCCTGGGGCAGCCAGAAGCAGAGACATGGCACTGTCCCGCAGGGTCCAACCTCCTGGTCTAGACTATATTAGCTCCCTGCAGGCTTTACATGGCCTGTTCCAAACAGAAAGACATACACGGTGAACGGTCAGGCACTGAGGAATGCGGTAGAACAGAGGGATTGGGGGATACAGAGACATAATTCCCTGAAAGTGGTGACACAGGTGGTCAGAGTTGTAAAGAAAACTTTTGGTACATTGGTCTTCATAAATTAAAGTATTGAGTACAGGAGTCGGGATGTTATGGTAAAGTTGTACAAGACATTGGTGAGGCCACATTTGGAGAATTGTGTCCAGTTTTGGTCACTGAACTACAGGAAAGATCTCAATGAGATAGAAAGATGCAGAGAAGATTTACGAGGATGTTGCCAGGACGTCAGGATCTGAGTTACAGGAAAAGGTTAAAAAAGTTGGGACTTTATTCCCTGGAGCTTAGAAAAATAAGGGGAGATTTGATCGAGGTATTTAAAATGATGAGGGGGATGGGCAGAGTAAATGGAGGTCAGCTTTTCCCACTGAGGGTGGGTGAGATCCAAACCAGAGGACACGGTTAAGGGTGAAAGGGGAGAGTTTTAGGGAGAACTTCTTCACACAGAGAGCGGTGGGGGTGTGGAACGAGCTGAAGGGGTGAATACAAGGTTGATTTATCGAAGATAAATGTCAACACGTCTCCCATACGGTCCTACACTCCCTTCACCCCACCACCCAATCCCATCTCCCCCCGCACCCGTCTGTGCCCATGGGAGCAGCGGGAAAACACTGAGGGGGTGGGTGTGGAGCGCTGTGGATGGGACTCACCGACAATCCCACTCATTCCCAGACCTGGGAAGGTCCGCGGACCAGCGACCAACAGATATCTGGGAGGCCAGCGGCTCGAGAACAATTGGCAGCTCCTGAGGGAGAAGAGACACTGAACTTCGAATCACAGGATCGGCCCTTTGGCGCATGAAACTGATCTGACCCTTGCAATCCTGCTGCAACACTCCCCACCGCTCACCTTGTCAGTTCCTGTACCCTGAGATCTCTCTGTTCTACAACACTCCCCACTGCTCAGCGTGTCGGTCCCTGTACCCCGAGGTCCCTCTGTTCTACAACACTCCCCACCGCTCACCTCGTCAGTCCCCGTACCCCGAGGTCCCTCTGTTCTACAATACACCCCACTGTTCACCATGTGGGTTCCCATACCTTAAGCTCTTCTCTTTGAGCAAAGGACAGTCCAGCACGAGAGGCCCTTCAGCCCACAATGTTGTGATAGCCAATGTAAACCTATACCACAATCTCACCATTACATCCCTCACACCTGCAACACTCAATTTTCTTGCATTCATGGGCCTGTGTAAAAGTACTTGACATGTCCCCTATTGTACCAGCCTCCACCATCACCCCCGCAAAGCCTCCCAGACATTCACCGCTCTCTGCGTAACTGGGAGACAGGCACTGGCAGACCACCCTCTCAGAAGCAACCTTTGCTCATCTACTCTGTCCACGCCTTTCAACGTTGAAAATGTTTCACTGAGACCCTCCCTCAATTGCAATGAGTGCAGGCCAAGAGCTCTTCATATGATAACCATTTCATTCCTGGAATCATCCTGGTGAACCGTGTCTGAACCCTCCCCCCACCCCCCCACCCCACCAATGTCAGCACGCTGTAAAACATTACAGCTCAGAGAAAGGGCCCATTGGTCCTTCTCGTCTGTGCCAAGCTATCATTGTGCCTCGTCTCACTGACCTGCACCCAGTCCATAGCCCTCCCACACCCCTCCCATCCATGGACCTGTCTGAATCTTTCTTCAATGTTAAAATTGAGCCCACATTCACCACCTCAGCTCATTCCACACCAACACCCCTCTCTATGTGGAAGAAGTTCCCCCTTAAACTTTTCCCCTTTCACCCTTAACCCGTGTCCTCTGGTTTGGATCTCACCCACCCTCAGTGGGAAAAGCCAACCTACAATTACTCTGTCCCTCTCATCATTTTAAACTCTTCAATCAAATCTCCCCTCATTCTTATACACTCCAGGGAATAAAGTCCCAACCTGTTTAACCTTTCCCTGTAACTTCCTGAGGAGTGCGGTAGAATAGAGGGATCTGGGGATACAGAGACATAATTCCCTGAAAGTGGAGTCACAGATGGACAGGGTTGTAAAGAGAGCTTTTGGCACATTGGCCTTCATAAATCAAAGTATTGAGTACAGGAGTTGGGATGTTATGGTAAAGTTGTACAAGACATTGATGAGGGGAAATTTGGAGCATTGTGTGCAGTTTTGGTCACCAAACTACAGGAAAGATCTCAATAAGATAGAAAGATGCAGAGAAGATTTACGAGGATGTTGCCAGGACGTCAGGATCTGAGTTACAGGGAAAGGTTATTCCCTGGAGCGTAGAAGAATGAGGGGAGATTTGATAGAGGTGTGTAAAATGATGAGGGGGACAGAGTAAATGTAGGTCGGCTTTCCCACTGAGGGTGGGTGAGATCCAAACCAGAGGACATGGGTTAAGGGTGAAAGGGGAAAAGTTTAGGGGGATCTCCTTCACACAGAGAGAGGAGTGGGAGTGAGTAGAGCTGAAGGGGTGAATATGGGCTCAGTTTTAACATTTAAGAGCAATTTGAACGGGTACGTGGATGGGAGGTGTACGGCTGGGTGGGACAAGGCAGAATAATGAGATGAAGGGGCCTGTTCTACAGGAGCAGAAACAGGCTATTCAGCCCATCTAGGCTGCCCCACCCCTAAGCTGACCCATTTCCCCACTTAGGCCCACTGCCCATTCTTCCCCATCAGACACCGCCCCCCATAACCTGTGATGCCTGGCTAATCGATCTCTGCCTTGAACACACCCAAAGTCCCGGCCTCCACAAGTGCCCGTGGCAACAAATTCCACAGATTTGCCGCCATCCGGCTGAAGAAATTCTTCTGCATCTCCTTTCTCAGCGGACACCCTTCTGTCCTGAGGGGGACAGAGTAATTGTAGGTTGGCTTTTCCCACTGAGGGTGGGTGAGATCCAAACCAGAGGGCACGGGTTAAGGGTGAAAGGGGAAAAGTTTGAGGGGGAACTTATTCCACATAGAGAGGGGTGGGGGTGTGGAATGAGCTGAGGTGTGAATGTGGGCTCAATTTTAACATTGAAAAAAGATTCAGACAGGTCCATGGATGGGAGGGGTGTGGGAGGGCTATGGACTGGGTGGGGTACAACCACCTATTCTGTCCAACGTTTGAAATGTTTCAATGTGATTCTACCCCCACCCCCCCCCCCCCACTTGTTCACCTAAATTCCAACTAATTCAGGCCAATAATGATAACCCAGAATCATCCTAGGGACACATCCCCACCCCACACCCAGAGTCCCATCCGACATCAGCTCATCCTCTCTTCAAGGCGAGCCCAAAACTGCAGGCAAATTGATCAAAGGAGAAAAGCCCTTGACACCAGGACGCAGACAGGCAACCATCACTCCCCCGGGTCCCTGTTCCCAACCCAGTCTGAGGCTCACCTTGCCATTCCTCCTTCAGGGATGCAGGAGCCCCAGAATGGGGTGTGGAAGGCAGCCGGAGGCTTGCTCGCTTCCTGTGATACGGCGCCTTGTGCTTCAGCAGAGCCTGTGGGGGGTTTGCAGATGGAGGTCAAGGTTGACCGCAGGCATGTGGCGGAGACATGGTGAACGGTGGGGGGGGGGGGGGGGTGGTTTGTAGAACACAGAGACGTTGGGGGTACGGGGA
>NC_091471.1:232228226-232286976 GCF_036971445.1 Narcine bancroftii | reverse complement strand
TATCCCCTGGGAGAGTTTGGAATGCGAGACAGCCTTAGACTCAGACTCTCTGAGCCTGGGCGCCAGTCTCTGCTTTCAGCTGGAGAAGAGGACCCCCAATCTGACAGGTTAGCCTGGGAGGGTCAGGGTTCAGGGGTCATGGGAAGGGCATGGTATGAAACATCTTCACACAACAGTCCTGTTGGTGGGTAAAGGAGTCAGGACAGGCTGGGGAAGGTTGATCTCTGAGCCCCTTCCCAACCCCTGCAACCTCCGCTCCTGACCTCCAGCTGCTTTTCCGAACACCTCCGACCCCATCTCTCGATCCCCGAACCCCCCTCACCTGACCTCTGACTCCTCCTGCCTCCTCTGACCCAGCTACCTGCCCCCCCCACACCACAGTCTCCCGTCCCCACTGACCCTGCACCTACTCTCTGCCCCCAGGAACGTTTAACATCAGCCTGGACTTCACCGCACAACTCGATCCCAGAACCCAGCAGAGGCGGCTTCTGTTTGCGGGATCAGGGGCGAGTGTCACCCAGAGGCATTCCCTCATCCTCGGTTGGAACTGTTTCCCGCTGCGTCTCTCCATCCAGGTAATCCCTCTGTCCCGCTTCACACTGAAAGCCATATTCAGGGTTCCCCTCTAATTAGACCACACCAGGACCCCTGCTCACAGTTACCCTCCTGTAAGACTGAAATGGGAGCTACATTCAGTGTTCATGCCCAGTTAGACCATACGAGGAGCTCTGTTCAGTGTACCCCTCCAGTTCGACAATATTGGAAGCCCCGTTCAGGGTTCCTGCCCAGTTAGGCCATACTGGGAGCCCCGTTCAGGATTTCTGGCCAGTTAGACCATACTGGGAGCCTCGTTCAGGGTTCCTGCCCAGTTAGACCACACTGGGAGCCCTGTTCAGGGTTCCTGCACAGTTAGACCATACTGGGAGCCCCATTCAGGGTTCCCGCCAAGTTAGATTACATCCGGAATGTTGTGACTGATGACCTCTCTCTCTCTCTCTCTCTCTCTCATTTTCCTCTTCCCTATCAATAGACCTGCATCGAGGATTTTGTGAATCCAGTGGAGTTCGTGTTGGTATACTGTGCACAGGGAGAGCCAATAGACAGGCCATTGGCCATCCAACCCACTTTCAGGGACCAGTGCGTGTTCAACCAACTGTGGAAGGTCTGTCTTCACCCCATGACCTCTGACCTGACTCTGCTCTGACCCATGACTCAGAAACCCATGACCCCCCCCCCCCCACAACGTGACCCAAGACCCCGGGACCCCTCCTACCTGACATGAAGTACCACAGTGCCCTGGATCCACCTTGGCCCTCAGCTGGTGAACCCCTCCACCCTGACACATGATGCTGTGCCCCCCCAGTTCATGACCCCTGCCATGACATATGATTTGACTTTGCCCTTGTGACCCCAACCCTGACCTCTTCCCAACCATGACCCATAACTCAGTGATCTCTGAGCTGACTGCTCCGACCCCACACCTCTGCCTCTCCCACCCTCTTACCTCCCCCACTGACTCCCTCACAGTTTATCTGCTCCCTCGATCCCTCATTCCCCCTCTTCCAACCCCCCTCTCCACCTCCTCCCTTCTCCTCTGTCCTTCCCCCACCCTCATCTCCTCCTCCTTCCATTTCCCTTTCCCTCACCCTCTCCCTCCGCCTCTCTCCAACTTCACCCCCTCTATCTCTCCCCTCTCAGTCTCCCCCACTTCCTCTACCTCATCCTCTCTCACCCCCTCACTCTTTCCCCTTCTCTCTCTCTTGAATCCCATCTCTCTCCCATCTCTTTATCTCCCCCTCTCTCCCTGTAGTTAAAACCTTGTTTTTAATTATTAGTTAATTTAATGCCTGTCTCTTTAAGAAAACTAATATTTGTAGTGTTACCATAGTGACTATGGTCTAATGGGTCATAATATCCACCCAGGCTAATACATTGCTCTAATTCTACAAGATGTGAAAGAAGTGTGAGCATGAAAAATTTTTCTTTGAATGTGTATCTCTTTAAATGCTTTTTAAATCGCGATATATCTTTTGTATCGCTAACATTATTCATCATTAAGTAAGTCTTAATGTGAATCTATGCATAACATTCAACCATTCTATCAACAAATTAAAATTACATGTAACAGCCACAGAGCTTGATTTGATGGATTAAAGAGATCAAAATTTGGGATATCGTAGCTCACGCTTTGGAAGATGATACTGAAATTAGGATATATTAAAATAAGGAAAGTGTCGTCTATATTTTGATTCAAAGAAAAATTTAATTGCGAACTTTGTTTGGAAGAAAGGCTCATAAAATTTGTCGAAAAGAATCAACAATTTAAAGCCAAGAGACATCCTCACTGTAATAGAATATTCCAGAAGTCTGTGAAAATCTGTCTGTGGTGAACTGTGCAGTTGGAAATTGAGCCAAAAGGACTGGCCAGACACCTGTCTCCTTGGAAAAAGATGAGCCACAGCTCTGGTAGCAGAATTGGCAGGAAGCCCAGAAAATGTTCTTGTAAACATTGAGATAAGGAAGATTGTGTGAAGATCCACAATTCAGCCAGCAGCAACTCCCTTAAAGGGACCAAGTGAAATCGAAAATTCGCTTACAGATCTCAGGAGAAGCCAGGCTGCAGTGTGAAGATCCCAAGATGAAGAAGAAGACTCGTCAGGCTAAGGGCCTCGAGCAAACAGCTCCTTTCAAAGGGTTGTTTGACCATGAGTTGAGCCAGCAAGGTGGACTGACAATGCTTGGTGGGAGGTTGGAGCCAGTGGCCAAAGAAGCAGCGGCTTCAACTAGCAAGCAAGAATAAGATTCTGTCAAGGTACC
Source organism: Narcine bancroftii (assembly GCF_036971445.1). Lineage (NCBI taxonomy): Eukaryota > Metazoa > Chordata > Chondrichthyes > Torpediniformes > Narcinidae > Narcine > Narcine bancroftii. The sequence goes on along the minus strand of NC_091471.1, from coordinate 232,284,159 downwards.
TCATTCACTGGCTTAAAGGTTAGTGGAACTGGAACAGGTGAATGTGCACTGCAAAGCCCCACTGGTGTTGTACCGCACGAAATACAAAAGATAGAGACTCGATCAGCAGTACCTGGAATTTTGGATGTGACTCCTGATGATAGTATTTTCCAGGTTATGAGCATAGGAAGATCTTCAAAGTCTTCAAAGGCATCTAGAGCGAGTACAGTTTCACGTGCTTCAAGCAAATCACCTATGCACGCAAAGGTGCAAGCAAGCTTGGCTACTGTCTATGCACAACAAGTGGTTGGAGAAAGGATCTGCTTGAGAGGAGAAGGAGGTTCAAATCAAGAATCAACAACTGAGGCAAGAAGATGAAACCAAGAAACAGGCACTGGAGCCAGAAGAGCACCTTAAAAGGTTACAAATGGCTCGTGAAGAACAACGTGGTGAGAGAAAAGACGAGAGGAACAACGTGCTATGAATGTGGCCAAAGTTAAAGCATCAGCTCAGGCTTCAGCGAGACTTGTCATTCAAAGTGAGCGACCCAAAGGGCAGGCACCCAACCTTCCAGCAGAACAATGGGTACCGCAGACATGAGAAACGAGTGTACTTGAGCAAGGAGCCTGGGTTGGGACTGCTAGTGCTTGAACGTCAATGACCAACTCTGTGGAAAGGACTAGCGACAGTCAATCTCTCCAGACCGCATAATATATGAATCTTCACGAAAGAAGGGTATTTCAAAAAAATTCAACAATCTGAGTTAATCATAGTCAACCTATGAGGATCTCCACCAAACCCATCACTGACAACCCAAGCATTCACATCAATCCCATCACATACAGCCCAAGGATAACCACCGATACCATCACTAATAATCCAAGGATCCCCACCAATCCCATCACTTACAAACCAAGGTTCCCCATCAATCCCATCACATACAGCCCAAGGATACCCACTGATACCATCACTTACAATTCAAGGATCCCCACCAATACCATCACTTACAAACCAAGGTTCCCCATCAATCCCATCACAAACAGCCCAAGGATACCCACTGATACCATCACTTACAATTCAAGGATCCCCACCAATACCATCACTTACAAACCAAGGTTCCCCATCAATCCCATCATATACAGCCCAAGGATACCCACTGATACCATCACTTACAATCCAAGGATCCCCACCAATACCATCACTTACAGCCCAAGGATCCCCACCAATCACATCACTTACAACTCAAGGGTCCCCACCAATCCAATCACTTACAGCCCAAGGATCCCCACCAATACCATCACTTACAGCCCAAGGATCCCCACCAATCACATCACTTACAACTCAAGGGTCCCCACCAATCCAATCACTTACAGCCCAAGGATCCCCACGAATCACATCATTTACAGCCCAAGGATCCCCACCAATCACATCTCTTACAACACAAGGAGTCCCACCAATCCCATCACTTACAGCCCAAAGATCCCCACCAATCCAATCACCTACAACCCAAGGATTCCCATTAACCCCATCACTTACAGACCAAGGACCCACACCAATCCCTGCATTACAGGACAAGGATCCCCAACAAGCCGAGCACTTACTGCCCAAGGATCCCCACCAATCCCTTCTCTTACAGATCAAGGACCCCCACCAATCCCTACACTTCCAGGACAAGGATCCCCACTAAGTCCAACACTTACAGCCCAAGGATCCCCACCAATCCCTTCTCTTACAGGTCAAGGATCCCCACCAATCCCTTCTAATACAGCCAAAGGATTCCCACCAATCCCATCAATGACAGCCCAAGAATCTCCACCAATTCCATCACTAACAACTCAAGCATCCCCACCAATCCCTTCTCTTACAGATCAAGGACCCCCACCAATCCCTACACTTCCAGGACAAGGATCACCACTAAGCCCAACACTTACAGCCCAAGGATCCCCACCAATCCCTTCTCTTACAGGTCAAGGATCCCCACCAATCCCTTCTAGTACAGCCAAAGGATTCCCACCAATCCCATCAATTACAGCCCAAGAATCTCCACCAATCCCATCACTAACAACTCAAGCATCCCCACCAATCCCTTCTCTTACAACAAGGATCCCACCAATCTCATCACTTACAACCCAAGGATCCCCACCAATCCCATCACTTACAACCCAAGGATCCCCATCAATACCATCACTTACAGCCCAAGGACCCCCATCAACCCCATCACTTACAGCCCAAGGACCCCCTCCAATCACTGCACTTACAGGCCAAGCATCCCCACCAATCCCATCATTTACAGCCCAAAGATCCCCACCAATCCCTTCTCTTGCAACCCAAGGATCCCCACCAATCCCATCACATATAACTCAAGCATCCCCAGCAATCCCTTCACTTACGACCCAAGGATCCCCACCAATCCCATCACTTACAAACCAAGGATCCCCACCATCTCATCACTTACACACCAAGGATCCCCACCAATCCCATCACTTACAACCCAAGGATCCCCATCAATACCATCACTTACAGCCCAAGGACCCCCATCAACCCCATCACTTACAGCCCAAGGACCCCCTCCAATCACTGCACTTACAGGCCAAGCATCCCCACCAATCCCATCATTTACAGCCCAATGATCCCCACCAATCCCTTCTCTTGCAACCCAAGGATCCCCACCAATCCCATCACATATAACTCAAGCATCCCCAGCAATCCCTTCACTTACGACCCAAGGATCCCCACCAATCCCATCACTTACAAACCAAGGATCCCCACCATCTCATCACTTACACACCAAGGATTCCCACCAATCCCATCTCTTACAACCCAAGGATCCCCATCAACCCCATCACTTACAGTCCAAGGATGCCCATCAATCCTATCACTTACAGGCCAAGGATCCCCACCAATCCCATCTCTTACAATCCAAGGATCCCCATCAACCCCATCACTTACAGTCCAAGGATGCCCACCAATCCCATCATTTACAGCCCAAGGATCCCCACCAATCTCATCATTTACAGCGCAAGGATCCCCACCAATCCTATCACTTACAACCCAGGGATCCCCACCATCTCATCACTTACACCCCAAGGATCCCCACCAATCCCATCACTTACAACCCAAGGATCCCCACTAATCCCATCACTTACAGCCCAAGGATCCCCACCAATCCCATCGCCTACAGCCCAAGGATACACACCAATCCCATCACTTACAACCCAAGGATGCCCACCAATCTCATCACTTATAACTCAAAGGACCCCACCAATACCATCACTTACAGCCCAAGGATCCCCACCTATCCCATCACTTACAACCCAAGGATCCCCACCAATCCCATCACTTACAGTCCAAGGATGCCCACCAATCCTATCACTTACAACCCAGGGATCCCCACCATCTCATCACTTACACCCCAAGGATCCCCACCAATCCCATCACTTACAACCCAAGGATCCCCACTAATCCCATCACTTACAGCCCAAGGATCCCCACCAATCCCATCGCCTACAGCCCAAGGATACACACCAATCCCATCACTTACAGGCCAAGGATCCCCATCAACCCCACCACTTACAGTCCAAGGATGCCCACCAATCTCATCACTTATAACTCAAAGGACCCCACCAATACAATCACTTACAGCCCAAGTATCCCCACCAATCCCATCACTTACAGCCCAATGTTCCCCACCAATCCAATCAATTACAGCCCAAGGATCCGCACCAATACCATCACTAACAGTCCAAGGATCCCAACCAATCCCATCACTTACAACCCAAGGATCCCCATCAACCCCATCACTTACAGTCCAAGGATGCCCATGAATCCTATCATTTACAGGCCAAGGATCCCCACCAATACCAACATTTACAGCCTAAGGATCCCCACCAATCCCATCACTTACAACCCAAGGATCCCCACCAATCCAATCAATTACAGCCCAAGGATCCGCACCAATACCATCACTAACAGTCCAAGGATCCCAACCAATCCCATCACTTACAACCCAAGGATCCCCATCAACCCCATCACTTACAGTCCAAGGATGCCCATGAATCCTATCACTTACAGGCCAAGGATCCCCACCAATACCAACATTTACAGCCTAAGGATCCCCACCAATCCCATCACTTACAACCCAAGGATCCCCACCAATCCCATCACTTACAGTCCAAGGATCCCCTGCAATCCCATCATTTACAGCCCAAGGATCCCGACCAATCCCATCACTTACAGCCCAAGGATCCCCACCAATCCAATAACTTACAGCCCAAGGATCCCCACCCATCCCATCACTTACAAACCAAGGATGCCCACCATCTCATCACTTACACACCAAGGATTCCCACCAATCCCATCTCTTACAACTCAAGGATCCCCATCAACCCCATCACTTACAGTCCAAGGATGCCCATCAATCCTATCACTTACAGGCCAAGGATCCCCATCAACCCCACCACTTACAGTCCAAGGATGCCCACCAATCTCATCAATTATAACTCAAGGGACCCCACCAATCCAATCACTTACAGCCCAAGGATCCCAACCAATCTCATCACTTCTAACTCAAAGGACTCCACCAATCCAATCACTTACAGCCCAAGGATCCCCACCAATCCTATCACTTACAACCCAGGGATCCCCACCTTCTCATTACTTACACCCCAAGAATCCCCACCAATCCCATCTCTTACAACACAAGGAGTCCCACCAATCCCATCACTTACAACCCATGGATCCCCACCATTGCCATCGCTTACAGCACAAGGATCCCCACCAATCCCTTCACTTACAACCCAAGGATCCCCACCAATCACATCATTTACAGGCCAAGGATCCCAACCAATCCCATCACTTACAGCCCAAGTATTCCCACCAAACCCATCTCTTACAACCCAAGGATTCCCACCAATCTCATCTCTTACAACCCAAAGATCCCCACCAATGCCATCACTTACAACCCAAGGATCCCCATCAACCCCATAACTCAGAAACCAAGGATCCCCATCAATTCCATCATTTACAGTCCAAGGTTCCCCATCAATCCCATCACATAGAAACTAAGGATCCCCATCAATCCCATCACTTCAAACGCAAGGATCCCCACAAATCCCATCAATTACAACCCAAGGATCCCCACCAATCCCATCACTTACAACCCAAGGATCCCCATCAACCCCACCACTTACAGTCCAAGGATGCCCACCAATCTCATCACTTATAACTCAAAGGACCACACCAATACCATCACTTACAGCCCAAGGATCCCCACCAATCCCATCACTTACAGCCCAACGATCCCCACCAATCCCATCACTTACAACCCAAGGATCCCCACCAATACAATCACTTACAGCCCAAGTATCCCCACCAATCCCATCATTTACAGCACAAGGATCCCCACCAATCCCATCACTTACAACCCAAGGATCCCCACCAATCCCATCAATTACAGCCCAAGGTTCCGCACCAATACCATCACTAACAGTCCAAGGATCCCAACCAATCCCATCATTTACAACCCAAGGATCCCCATCAACCCCATCACTTACAGTCCAAGGATGCCCATGAATCCTATCACTTACAGGCCAAGGATCCCCACCAATACCATCATTTACAGCCTAAGGATCCCCACCAATCCCATCACTTACAACCCAAGGATCCCCACCAATCCCATCACTTACAGTCCAAGGATCCCCTGCAATCCCATCATTTACAGCCCAAGGATCCCGACCAATCCCATCACTTACAGCCCAAGGATCCCCACAAATCCAATAACTTACAGACCAAGGATCCCCTGCAATCCCATCATTTACAGCCCAAGGATCCCGACCAATCCCATCACTTACAGCCCAAGGATCCCCACCAATCCAATAACTTACAGCCCAAGGATCCCCACCCATCCCATCACTTACAAACCAAGGATGCCCACCATCTCATCACTTACACACCAAGGATTCCCACCAATCCCATCTCTTACAACTCAAGGATCCCCATCAACCCCATCACTTACAGTCCAAGGATGCCCATCAATCCTATCACTTACAGGCCAAGGATCCCCATCAACCCCACCACTTACAGTCCAAGGATGCCCACCAATCTCATCAATTATAACTCAAGGGACCCCACCAATCCAATCACTTACAGCCCAAGGATCCCAACCAATCTCATCACTTCTAACTCAAAGGACTCCACCAATCCAATCACTTACAGCCCAAGGATCCCCACCAATCCTATCACTTACAACCCAGGGATCCCCACCTTCTCATTACTTACACCCCAAGAATCCCCACCAATCCCATCTCTTACAACACAAGGAGTCCCACCAATCCCATCACTTACAACCCATGGATCCCCACCATTGCCATCGCTTACAGCACAAGGATCCCCACCAATCCCTTCACTTACAACCCAAGGATCCCCACCAATCACATCATTTACAGGCCAAGGATCCCAACCAATCCCATCACTTACAGCCCAAGTATTCCCACCAAACCCATCTCTTACAACCCAAGGATTCCCACCAATCTCATCTCTTACAACCCAAAGATCCCCACCAATGCCATCACTTACAACCCAAGGATCCCCATCAACCCCATAACTCAGAAACTAAGGATCCCCATCAATCCCATCACTTCAAACGCAAGGATCCCCACAAATCCCATCAATTACAACCCAAGGATCCCCACCAATCCCGTCACTTACAACCCAAGGATCCCCATCAACCCCATCACTTACAGTCCAAGGATGCCCATGAATCCTATCACTTACAAGCCAAGGATCCCCACCAATCCCATCACTTACAGCCCAAGGATCCCCACCAATCTCATCATTTACAGCGCAAGGATCCCCACCAATCCCATCACTTACAAACCAAGGATCCCCACCATCTCATCACTTACACACCAAGGATTCCCACCAATCCCATCTCTTACAACCCAAGGATCCCCATCAACCCCATCACTTACAGTCCAAGGATGCCCACCAATCTCATCACTTATAACTCAAGGGACCCCACCAATCCAAACACTTACAGCCCAAGAATCCCCACCAATCTCATCACTTATAACTCAAAGGACCCCACCAATCCAATCATTTACAGCCCAAGGATCCCCACCAATCCCATCACTTACAAACCAAGGATCCCCACCATCTCATCACTTACACACCAAGGATTCCCACCAATCCCATCTCTTACAACCCAAGGATCCCCATCAACCCCATCACTTACAGTCCAAGGATGCCCATCAATCCTATCACTTACAGGCCAAGGATCCCCACCAATCCCATCTCTTACAATCCAAGGATCCCCATCAATCCTATCACTTACAACCCAGGGATCCCCACCATCTCATCACTTACACCCCAAGGATCCCCACTAATCCCATCACTTACAGCCCAAGGATCCCCACCAATCACATCAAATACAGCCCAAGGATCCCCACCGAACCCACCTCTTACAATGCAAGAGGTCCCACCAATCCCATCACTTACAACCCAAGGATCCCCATCAACCCCACCACTTACAGTCCAAGGATGCCCACCAATCTCATCACTTATAACTCAAAGGACCACACCAATACCATCACTTACAGCCCAAGGATCCCCACCAATCCCATCACTTACAACCCAAGGATCCCCACCAATCCCATCACTTACAGCCCAAGGATCACCACCAATCCCATCACTTACAGCCAATGATCCCCACCAATACAATCACTTACAGCCCAAGTATCCCCACCAATCCCATCATTTACAGCCCAAGTATCCCCACCAATCCCATCACTTACAACCCAAGGATCCCCACCAATCCCATCAATTACAGCCCAAGGATCCGCACCAATACCGTCACTAACAGTCCAAGGATCCCAACCAATCCCATCATTTACAACCCAAGGATCCCCATCAACCCCATCACTTACAGTCCAAGGATCCCCTGCAATCCCATCATTTACAGCCCAAGGATCCCGACCAATCCCATCACTTACAGGCCAAGGATCCCCACCAATACCATCATTTACAGCCTAAGGATCCCCACCAATCCCATCACTTACAACCCAAGGATCCCCACCAATCCCATCACTTACAGTCCAAGGATCCCCTGCAATCCCATCATTTACAGCCCAAGGATCCCGACCAATCCCATCACTTACAGCCCAAGGATCCCCACAAATCCAATAACTTACAGACCAAGGATCCCCACCCATCCCATCACTTACAAACCAAGGATGCCCACCATCTCATCACTTACACACCAAGGATTCCCACCAATCCCATCTCTTACAACCCAAGGATCCCCATCAACCCCATCACTTACAGTCCAAGGATGCCCATCAATCCTATCACTTACAGGCCAAGGATCCCCATCAACCCCACCACTTACAGTCCAAGGATGCCCACCAATCTCATCAATTATCACTCAAGGGACCCCACCAATCCAATCACTTACAGCCCAAGGATCCCCACCAATCTCATCACTTCTAACTCAAAGGACTCCACCAATCCAATCACTTACAGTCCAAGGATCCCCACCAATCCTATCACTTACAACCCAGGGATCCCCACCATTGCCATCGCTTACAGCACAAGTATCCCCACCAATCCCTTCACTTACAACCCAAGGATCCCCACCAATCACATCATTTACAGGCCAAGGATCCCAACCAATCCCATCACTTACAGCCCAAGGATCCCCACCAATCCTATCACTTACAACCCAGGGATCCCCACCATCTCATCACTTACACCCCAAGGATCCCCACCAATCCCATCACTTACAACCCAAGCATCCCCACCATCTCATCACTTACACCCCAAGGATCCCCACCAATCCAACCTCTTACAACACAAGCAGTCCCACCAATCCCTTCTCTTACAACCCAAGGATCCCCACCAATTCCATCACTTATAGCCCAAGGATCCCCACCAATCACATCATTTACAGGCCAAGGATCCCAACCAAACCCATCACTTACAGCCCAAGGATCACCACCAATCCCATCACTTACAGCCCAATGATCCCCACCAATACAATCACTTACAGCCCAAGGATCCCCACCAATCCCATCACTTACAACCCAAGGATCCCCACTAATCCCATCACTTACAGCCCAAGGATCCCCACCAATCACATCAAATACAGCCCAAGGATCCCCACCAAACCCATCTCTTACAATGCAAGAGGTCCCACCAATCCCATCGCCTACAGCCCAAGGATACACACCAATCCCATCACTTACAACCCAAGGATCCCCATCAACCCCACCACTTACAGTCCAAGGATGCCCACCAATCTCATCACTTATAACTCAAAGGACCCCACCAATACCATCACTTACAGCCCAAGGATCCCCACCAATCCCATCACTTACAGCCCAAGGATCCCCACCAATACAATCACTTACAGCCCAAGTATCCCCACCAATCCCATCATTTACAGCACAAGGATCCCCACCAATCCCATCACTTACAACCCAAGGATCCCCACCAATCCCATCACTTACAGCCCAAGGATCCCCACCAATACAATCACTTACAGCCCAAGTATCCCCACCAATCCCATCATTTACAGCACAAGGATCCCCACCAATCCCATCACTTACAACCCAAGGATCCCCACCAATCCAATCAATTACAGCACAAGGATCCGCACCAATACCATCACTAACAGTCCAAGGATCCCAACCAATCCCATCACTTACAACCCAAGGATCCCCATCAACCCCATCACTTACAGTCCAAGGATGCCCATGAATCCTATCACTTACAGGCCAAGGATCCCCACCAATCCCATCATTTACAGCACAAGGATCCCCACCAATCCCATCACTTACAACCCAAGGATCCCCACCAATCCAATCAATTACAGCACAAGGATCCGCACCAATACCATCACTAACAGTCCAAGGATCCCAACCAATCCCATCACTTACAACCCAAGGATCCCCACCAATCCCATCACTTACAGTCCAAGGATGCCCACCAATCCTATCACTTACAACCCAGGGATCCCCACCATCTCATCACTTACACCCCAAGGATCCCCACCAATCCCATCACTTACAACCCAAGGATCCCCACTAATCCCATCACTTACAGCCCAAGGATCCCCACCAATCCCATCGCCTACAGCCCAAGGATACACACCAATCCCATCACTTACAGGCCAAGGATCCCCATCAACCCCACCACTTACAGTCCAAGGATGCCCACCAATCTCATCACTTATAACTCAAAGGACCCCACCAATACAATCACTTACAGCCCAAGTATCCCCACCAATCCCATCACTTACAGCCCAATGTTCCCCACCAATCCAATCAATTACAGCCCAAGGATCCGCACCAATACCATCACTAACAGTCCAAGGATCCCAACCAATCCCATCACTTACAACCCAAGGATCCCCATCAACCCCATCACTTACAGTCCAAGGATGCCCATGAATCCTATCATTTACAGGCCAAGGATCCCCACCAATACCAACATTTACAGCCTAAGGATCCCCACCAATCCCATCACTTACAACCCAAGGATCCCCACCAATCCAATCAATTACAGCCCAAGGATCCGCACCAATACCATCACTAACAGTCCAAGGATCCCAACCAATCCCATCACTTACAACCCAAGGATCCCCATCAACCCCATCACTTACAGTCCAAGGATGCCCATGAATCCTATCACTTACAGGCCAAGGATCCCCACCAATACCAACATTTACAGCCTAAGGATCCCCACCAATCCCATCACTTACAACCCAAGGATCCCCACCAATCCCATCACTTACAGTCCAAGGATCCCCTGCAATCCCATCATTTACAGCCCAAGGATCCCGACCAATCCCATCACTTACAGCCCAAGGATCCCCACCAATCCAATAACTTACAGCCCAAGGATCCCCACCCATCCCATCACTTACAAACCAAGGATGCCCACCATCTCATCACTTACACACCAAGGATTCCCACCAATCCCATCTCTTACAACTCAAGGATCCCCATCAACCCCATCACTTACAGTCCAAGGATGCCCATCAATCCTATCACTTACAGGCCAAGGATCCCCATCAACCCCACCACTTACAGTCCAAGGATGCCCACCAATCTCATCAATTATAACTCAAGGGACCCCACCAATCCAATCACTTACAGCCCAAGGATCCCAACCAATCTCATCACTTCTAACTCAAAGGACTCCACCAATCCAATCACTTACAGCCCAAGGATCCCCACCAATCCTATCACTTACAACCCAGGGATCCCCACCTTCTCATTACTTACACCCCAAGAATCCCCACCAATCCCATCTCTTACAACACAAGGAGTCCCACCAATCCCATCACTTACAACCCATGGATCCCCACCATTGCCATCGCTTACAGCACAAGGATCCCCACCAATCCCTTCACTTACAACCCAAGGATCCCCACCAATCACATCATTTACAGGCCAAGGATCCCAACCAATCCCATCACTTACAGCCCAAGTATTCCCACCAAACCCATCTCTTACAACCCAAGGATTCCCACCAATCTCATCTCTTACAACCCAAAGATCCCCACCAATGCCATCACTTACAACCCAAGGATCCCCATCAACCCCATAACTCAGAAACCAAGGATCCCCATCAATTCCATCATTTACAGTCCAAGGTTCCCCATCAATCCCATCACATAGAAACTAAGGATCCCCATCAATCCCATCACTTCAAACGCAAGGATCCCCACAAATCCCATCAATTACAACCCAAGGATCCCCACCAATCCCATCACTTACAACCCAAGGATCCCCATCAACCCCACCACTTACAGTCCAAGGATGCCCACCAATCTCATCACTTATAACTCAAAGGACCACACCAATACCATCACTTACAGCCCAAGGATCCCCACCAATCCCATCACTTACAGCCCAACGATCCCCACCAATCCCATCACTTACAACCCAAGGATCCCCACCAATACAATCACTTACAGCCCAAGTATCCCCACCAATCCCATCATTTACAGCACAAGGATCCCCACCAATCCCATCACTTACAACCCAAGGATCCCCACCAATCCCATCAATTACAGCCCAAGGTTCCGCACCAATACCATCACTAACAGTCCAAGGATCCCAACCAATCCCATCATTTACAACCCAAGGATCCCCATCAACCCCATCACTTACAGTCCAAGGATGCCCATGAATCCTATCACTTACAGGCCAAGGATCCCCACCAATACCATCATTTACAGCCTAAGGATCCCCACCAATCCCATCACTTACAACCCAAGGATCCCCACCAATCCCATCACTTACAGTCCAAGGATCCCCTGCAATCCCATCATTTACAGCCCAAGGATCCCGACCAATCCCATCACTTACAGCCCAAGGATCCCCACAAATCCAATAACTTACAGACCAAGGATCCCCTGCAATCCCATCATTTACAGCCCAAGGATCCCGACCAATCCCATCACTTACAGCCCAAGGATCCCCACCAATCCAATAACTTACAGCCCAAGGATCCCCACCCATCCCATCACTTACAAACCAAGGATGCCCACCATCTCATCACTTACACACCAAGGATTCCCACCAATCCCATCTCTTACAACTCAAGGATCCCCATCAACCCCATCACTTACAGTCCAAGGATGCCCATCAATCCTATCACTTACAGGCCAAGGATCCCCATCAACCCCACCACTTACAGTCCAAGGATGCCCACCAATCTCATCAATTATAACTCAAGGGACCCCACCAATCCAATCACTTACAGCCCAAGGATCCCAACCAATCTCATCACTTCTAACTCAAAGGACTCCACCAATCCAATCACTTACAGCCCAAGGATCCCCACCAATCCTATCACTTACAACCCAGGGATCCCCACCTTCTCATTACTTACACCCCAAGAATCCCCACCAATCCCATCTCTTACAACACAAGGAGTCCCACCAATCCCATCACTTACAACCCATGGATCCCCACCATTGCCATCGCTTACAGCACAAGGATCCCCACCAATCCCTTCACTTACAACCCAAGGATCCCCACCAATCACATCATTTACAGGCCAAGGATCCCAACCAATCCCATCACTTACAGCCCAAGTATTCCCACCAAACCCATCTCTTACAACCCAAGGATTCCCACCAATCTCATCTCTTACAACCCAAAGATCCCCACCAATGCCATCACTTACAACCCAAGGATCCCCATCAACCCCATAACTCAGAAACCAAGGATCCCCATCAATTCTATCATTTACAGTCCAAGGTTCCCCATCACTCCCATCACATAGAAACTAAGGATCCCCATCAATCCCATCACTTCAAACGCAAGGATCCCCACAAATCCCATCAATTACAACCCAAGGATCCCCACCAATCCCGTCACTTACAACCCAAGGATCCCCATCAACCCCATCACTTACAGTCCAAGGATGCCCATGAATCCTATCACTTACAAGCCAAGGATCCCCACCAATCCCATCACTTACAGCCCAAGGATCCCCACCAATCTCATCATTTACAGCGCAAGGATCCCCACCAATCCCATCACTTACAAACCAAGGATCCCCACCATCTCATCACTTACACACCAAGGATTCCCACCAATCCCATCTCTTACAACCCAAGGATCCCCATCAACCCCATCACTTACAGTCCAAGGATGCCCACCAATCTCATCACTTATAACTCAAGGGACCCCACCAATCCAAACACTTACAGCCCAAGAATCCCCACCAATCTCATCACTTATAACTCAAAGGACCCCACCAATCCAATCATTTACAGCCCAAGGATCCCCACCAATCCCATCACTTACAAACCAAGGATCCCCACCATCTCATCACTTACACACCAAGGATTCCCACCAATCCCATCTCTTACAACCCAAGGATCCCCATCAACCCCATCACTTACAGTCCAAGGATGCCCATCAATCCTATCACTTACAGGCCAAGGATCCCCACCAATCCCATCTCTTACAATCCAAGGATCCCCATCAATCCTATCACTTACAACCCAGGGATCCCCACCATCTCATCACTTACACCCCAAGGATCCCCACTAATCCCATCACTTACAGCCCAAGGATCCCCACCAATCACATCAAATACAGCCCAAGGATCCCCACCGAACCCACCTCTTACAATGCAAGAGGTCCCACCAATCCCATCACTTACAACCCAAGGATCCCCATCAACCCCACCACTTACAGTCCAAGGATGCCCACCAATCTCATCACTTATAACTCAAAGGACCACACCAATACCATCACTTACAGCCCAAGGATCCCCACCAATCCCATCACTTACAACCCAAGGATCCCCACCAATCCCATCACTTACAGCCCAAGGATCACCACCAATCCCATCACTTACAGCCAATGATCCCCACCAATACAATCACTTACAGCCCAAGTATCCCCACCAATCCCATCATTTACAGCCCAAGTATCCCCACCAATCCCATCACTTACAACCCAAGGATCCCCACCAATCCCATCAATTACAGCCCAAGGATCCGCACCAATACCGTCACTAACAGTCCAAGGATCCCAACCAATCCCATCATTTACAACCCAAGGATCCCCATCAACCCCATCACTTACAGTCCAAGGATCCCCTGCAATCCCATCATTTACAGCCCAAGGATCCCGACCAATCCCATCACTTACAGGCCAAGGATCCCCACCAATACCATCATTTACAGCCTAAGGATCCCCACCAATCCCATCACTTACAACCCAAGGATCCCCACCAATCCCATCACTTACAGTCCAAGGATCCCCTGCAATCCCATCATTTACAGCCCAAGGATCCCGACCAATCCCATCACTTACAGCCCAAGGATCCCCACAAATCCAATAACTTACAGACCAAGGATCCCCACCCATCCCATCACTTACAAACCAAGGATGCCCACCATCTCATCACTTACACACCAAGGATTCCCACCAATCCCATCTCTTACAACCCAAGGATCCCCATCAACCCCATCACTTACAGTCCAAGGATGCCCATCAATCCTATCACTTACAGGCCAAGGATCCCCATCAACCCCACCACTTACAGTCCAAGGATGCCCACCAATCTCATCAATTATCACTCAAGGGACCCCACCAATCCAATCACTTACAGCCCAAGGATCCCCACCAATCTCATCACTTCTAACTCAAAGGACTCCACCAATCCAATCACTTACAGTCCAAGGATCCCCACCAATCCTATCACTTACAACCCAGGGATCCCCACCATTGCCATCGCTTACAGCACAAGTATCCCCACCAATCCCTTCACTTACAACCCAAGGATCCCCACCAATCACATCATTTACAGGCCAAGGATCCCAACCAATCCCATCACTTACAGCCCAAGGATCCCCACCAATCCTATCACTTACAACCCAGGGATCCCCACCATCTCATCACTTACACCCCAAGGATCCCCACCAATCCCATCACTTACAACCCAAGCATCCCCACCATCTCATCACTTACACCCCAAGGATCCCCACCAATCCAACCTCTTACAACACAAGCAGTCCCACCAATCCCTTCTCTTACAACCCAAGGATCCCCACCAATTCCATCACTTATAGCCCAAGGATCCCCACCAATCACATCATTTACAGGCCAAGGATCCCAACCAAACCCATCACTTACAGCCCAAGGATCACCACCAATCCCATCACTTACAGCCCAATGATCCCCACCAATACAATCACTTACAGCCCAAGGATCCCCACCAATCCCATCACTTACAACCCAAGGATCCCCACTAATCCCATCACTTACAGCCCAAGGATCCCCACCAATCACATCAAATACAGCCCAAGGATCCCCACCAAACCCATCTCTTACAATGCAAGAGGTCCCACCAATCCCATCGCCTACAGCCCAAGGATACACACCAATCCCATCACTTACAACCCAAGGATCCCCATCAACCCCACCACTTACAGTCCAAGGATGCCCACCAATCTCATCACTTATAACTCAAAGGACCCCACCAATACCATCACTTACAGCCCAAGGATCCCCACCAATCCCATCACTTACAGCCCAAGGATCCCCACCAATACAATCACTTACAGCCCAAGTATCCCCACCAATCCCATCATTTACAGCACAAGGATCCCCACCAATCCCATCACTTACAACCCAAGGATCCCCACCAATCCCATCACTTACAGCCCAAGGATCCCCACCAATACAATCACTTACAGCCCAAGTATCCCCACCAATCCCATCATTTACAGCACAAGGATCCCCACCAATCCCATCACTTACAACCCAAGGATCCCCACCAATCCAATCAATTACAGCACAAGGATCCGCACCAATACCATCACTAACAGTCCAAGGATCCCAACCAATCCCATCACTTACAACCCAAGGATCCCCATCAACCCCATCACTTACAGTCCAAGGATGCCCATGAATCCTATCACTTACAGGCCAAGGATCCCCACCAATACCAACATTTACAGCCTAAGGATCCCCACCAATCCCATCACTTACAACCCAAGGATCCCCACCAATCCCATCACTTACAGTCCAAGGATCCCCTGCAATCCCATCATTTACAGCCCAAGGATCCCGACCAATCCCATCACTTACAGCCCAAGGATCCCCACCAATCCAATAACTTACAGCCCAAGGATCCCCACCCATCCCATCACTTACAAACCAAGGATGCCCACCATCTCATCACTTACACACCAAGGATTCCCACCAATCCCATCTCTTACAACTCAAGGATCCCCATCAACCCCATCACTTACAGTCCAAGGATGCCCATCAATCCTATCACTTACAGGCCAAGGATCCCCATCAACCCCACCACTTACAGTCCAAGGATGCCCACCAATCTCATCAATTATAACTCAAGGGACCCCACCAATCCAATCACTTACAGCCCAAGGATCCCAACCAATCTCATCACTTCTAACTCAAAGGACTCCACCAATCCAATCACTTACAGCCCAAGGATCCCCACCAATCCTATCACTTACAACCCAGGGATCCCCACCTTCTCATTACTTACACCCCAAGAATCCCCACCAATCCCATCTCTTACAACACAAGGAGTCCCACCAATCCCATCACTTACAACCCATGGATCCCCACCATTGCCATCGCTTACAGCACAAGGATCCCCACCAATCCCTTCACTTACAACCCAAGGATCCCCACCAATCACATCATTTACAGGCCAAGGATCCCAACCAATCCCATCACTTACAGCCCAAGTATTCCCACCAAACCCATCTCTTACAACCCAAGGATTCCCACCAATCTCATCTCTTACAACCCAAAGATCCCCACCAATGCCATCACTTACAACCCAAGGATCCCCATCAACCCCATAACTCAGAAACCAAGGATCCCCATCAATTCCATCATTTACAGTCCAAGGTTCCCCATCAATCCCATCACATAGAAACTAAGGATCCCCATCAATCCCATCACTTCAAACGCAAGGATCCCCACAAATCCCATCAATTACAACCCAAGGATCCCCACCAATCCCATCACTTACAACCCAAGGATCCCCACCAATCCCATCACTTACAGCCCAAGGATCACCACCAATCCCATCACTTACAGCCCAATGATCCCCACCAATACAATCACTTACAGCCCAAGTATCCCCACCAATCCCATCATTTACAGCACAAGGATCCCCACCAATCCCATCACTTACAACCCAAGGATCCCCACCAATCCCATCAATTACAGCCCAAGGATCCGCACCAATACCATCACTAACAGTCCAAGGATCCCAACCAATCCCATCACTTACAACCCAAGGATCCCCATCAACCCCATCACTTACAGTCCAAGGATGCCCATGAATCCTATCACTTACAGGCCAAGGATCCCCACCAATACCATCATTTACAGCCTAAGGATCCCCACCAATCCCTTCACTTACAACCCAAGGATCCCCACCAATCCCATCACTTACAGCCCAAGGATACCCACCAAACCCATCTCTTACAACACAAGAGGTCCCACCAATCCCATCACTTACAGTCCAAGGATCCCCTGCAATCCCATCATTTACAGCCCAAGGATCCTGACCAATCCCATCACTTACAGCCCAAGGATCCCCACCAATCCAATAACTTACAGACCAAGGATCCCCACCCATCCCATCACTTACAAACCAAGGATGCCCACCATCTCATCACTTACACACCAAGGATTCCCACCAATCCCATCTCTTACAACCCAAGGATCCCCATCAACCCCATCACTTACAGTCCAAGGATGCCCATCAATCCTATCACTTACAGGCCAAGGATCCCCATCAGCCCCACCACTTACAGTCCAAGGATGTCCACCAATCTCATCAATTATAAATCAAGGGACCCCACCAATCCAATCACTTACAGCCCAAGGATCCCCACCAATCTCATCACTTCTAACTCAAAGGACTCCACCAATCCAATCACTTACAGTCCAAGGATCCCCACCAATCCTATCACTTACAACCCAGGGATCCCCACCTTCTCATTACTTACACCCCAAGAATCCCAACCAATCCCATCTCTTACAACACAAGGAGTCCCACCAATCCCATCACTTACAACCCATGGATCCCCACCATTGCCATCGCTTACAGCACAAGTATCCCCACCAATCCCTTCACTTACAACCCAAGGATCCCCACCAATCACGTCATTTACAGGCCAAGGATCCCAACCAATCCCATCACTTACAGCCCAAGGATCCCCACCAATCCTATCACTTACAACTCAGGGATCCCCACCATCTCATCACTTACACCCCAAGGATCCCCACCAATCCCACCTCTTACAACACAAGGAGTCCCACCAATCCCTTCTCTTACAACCCAAGGATCCCCACCAATTCCATCACTTATAGCCCAAGGATCCCCACCAATCACATCATTTACAGGCCAAGGATCCCAACCAAACCCATCACTTACAGCCCAAGTATTCCCACCAAACCCATCTCATACAACCCAAGGATTCCCACCAATCTCATCTCTTACAACCCAAAGATTCCCACCAATCCCATCACTTACAACTCAAGGATCCCCATCAACCCCATAACTCAGAAACCAAGGATCCCCATCAACCCCATAACTCAGAAACCAAGGATCCCCATCAATTCCATCATTTACAGTCCAAGGTTCCCCATCAATCCCATCACATAGAAACTAAGGATCCCCATCAATCCCATCACTTCAAACGCAAGGATCCCCACAAATCCCATCAATTACAACCCAAGGATCCCCACCAATCACATCACTTACAACCCAAGGATCCACATCAACCCCATCACTTACAGACCAAGGACGCACATGAATCCTATCACTTACAGGCCAAGGATCCCCACCAATCCCATCACTTACAGCCCAAGGATCCCCACCAATCTCATCATTTACAGCGCAAGGATCCCCACCAATCCCATCACTTACACCCCAAGGATCCCCACCAATCCCACCTTTTACAACACAAGGAGTCACACCAATCCCTTCTCTTACAACCCAAGGATCCCCACCAATCACATCACATACAGCCCAAGGATCCCCACCAAACCCATCTCTTACAACACAAGAGGTCCCACCAATCCCATCACCTACAGCCCAAGGATCCCCATCAACCCCACCACTTACAGCCCAAGGATCCCCACCAATCTCATCACTTAGAACTCAAAGGACCCCACCAATCCAATCATTTACAGCCCAAGGATCCCCACCAATCCCATCACTTACAAACCAAGGATCCCCACCATCTCATCACTTACACACCAAGGATTCCCACCAATCCCATCACTTACAGCCCAAGGATCCCCACCAATCTCATCATTTACAGCGCAAGGATCCCCACCAATCCCATCACTTACACCCCAAGGATCCCCACCAATCCCACCTTTTACAACACAAGGAGTCACACCAATCCCTTCTCTTACAACCCAAGGATCCCCATCAACCCCATCACTTACAGGCCAAGGATCCCCACCAATCTCATCATTTACAGCGCAAGGATCCCCACCAATCCCATCACTTACACCCCAAGGATCCCCACCAATCCCACCTTTTACAACACAAGGAGTCACACCAATCCCTTCTCTTACAACCCAAGGATCCCCATCAACCCCATCACTTACAGCCCAAGGATCCGCACCAATACCATCACTAACAGTCCAAGGATCCCAACCAATCCCATCACGTACAAACCAAGGTTCCCATCAATCCCATTGCATACAGCCAAAAGGTCCACACCAATCCCATCAATTACAACCAAAGGATCTCCACCAATTCCATAACTTACAATCCAAATGTCCCTACCCATCCAATCACTTACAACCCAAGGATCCCCACCAATACCATCACTAACAGTCCAAGGATCCCTACCAATCCCATCACTTACAGCCCAAGGATCCCCACCAATCACATCACTTACAGCCCAAGGATCCCCACCAAACCCATCTCTTACAACACAAGAGGTCCCACCAATCACATCACCTGCAGCCCAAGGATCCCCACCAATCCCATCACTTACAGCCCAAGGATACCCACCAAACCAATCTCTTACAACACAAGAGGTCCCACCAATCCCATCACCTACAGCCAAAGGATCCCCACCAATCCCATCACTTACAACCCAAGGATCCCCATCAACCCCACCACTTACAGTCCAAGGATGCCCACCAATCTCATCACTTATAACTCAAAGGACCCCACCAATCCAATCACTTACAGCC
The DNA here is from genome assembly GCF_036971445.1 of Narcine bancroftii. Classification (NCBI taxonomy): domain Eukaryota; kingdom Metazoa; phylum Chordata; class Chondrichthyes; order Torpediniformes; family Narcinidae; genus Narcine; species Narcine bancroftii. The sequence goes on along the minus strand of NC_091471.1, from coordinate 232,263,439 downwards.
CAAGGATGCCCACCAATCCCATCACTTACAAACCAAGGATCCCCACCATCTCATCACTTACACACCAAGGATTCCCACCAATCCCATCTCTTACAACCCAAGGATCCCCATCAACCCCATCACTTACAGTCCAAGGATGCCCATCAATCCTATCACTTACAGGCCAAGGATCCCCATCAACCCCATCACTTACAGTCCAAGGATGCCCATCAATCCTATCACTTACAGGCCAAGGATCCCCATCAACCCCACCACTTACAGTCCAAGGATGCCCACCAATCTCATCACTTATAACTCAAGGGTCCCCACCAATCCAATCACTTACAGCCCAAGGATCCCCACCAATCTCATCACTTCTAACTCAAAGGACTCCACCAACCCAATCAATTACAGCCCAAGGATCCCCACCAATCCTATCACTTACAACCCAGGGATCCCCACCTTCTCATCACTTACACCCCAAGGATCCCCACCAATCCCATCTCTTACAACACAAGGAGTCCCACCAATCCCATCACTTACAACCCATGGATCCCCACCATTGCCATCGCTTACAGCACAAGGGTCCCCACCAATCCCTTCACTTACAACCCAAGGATCCCCACTAATCACATCATTTACAGGCCAAGGATCCCAACCAATCCCATCACTTACAGCCCAAGTATTCCCACCAAATCCATCTCTTACAACCCAAGGATTCCCACCAATCTCATCTCTTACAACCCAAAGATTCCCACCAATCCCATCACTTACAACCCAAGGATCCCCATCAACTTCATAACTCAGAAACCAAGGATCCCCATTAATTCCATCATTTATAGTCCAAGGTTCCCCATCAATCCCATCACATAGAAACTAAGGATCCCCATCAATCCCATCACTTACAGTCCAAGGATGCCCATGAATCCTATCACTTACAGGCCAAGGAACCCCACCAATCCCATCACTTACAGCCCAAGGATCCCCACCAATCTCATCATTTACAGCGCAAGGATCCCCACCAATCCCATCACTTACAACCCAAGCATCCCCACCATCTCATCACTTACACCCCAAGGATCCCCACCAATCCCATCTCTTACAACACAAGGAGTCCCACCAATCCCTTCTCTTACAACCCAAGGATCCCCACCAATCCCATCACTTACAGTCCAAGGATCCCCACCAATCACATCACATACAGCCCAAGGATCACCACCAAACCCATCTGTTACAACACAAGAGGTCCCACCAATCCCATCACCTACAGCCCAAGGATCCCCACCAAACCCATCTCTTACAATGCAAGAGGTCCCACCAATCCCATCACTTACAGCCCAAGGATCCCCACCTATCTCATCACTTCTAACTCAAAGGACTCCACCAATCCAATCAATTACAGCCCAAGGATCTCCACCAATCCTATAACTTACAACCCAGGGATCCCCACCTCCTCATCACTTACACCCCAAGGATCCCCACCAATCCCATCTCTTACAACACAAGGAGTCCCACCAATCCCATCACTTACAACCCATGGATCCCCACCATTGCCATCGCTTACAGCACAAGGATCCCCACCAATCCCTTCACTTACAACCCAAGGATCCCCACTAATCACATCATTTACAGGCCAAGGATCCCAACCAATCCCATCACCTACAGCCCAAGGATACCCACCAATCCCATCACTTACAACCCAAGGATCCCCATCAACCCCACCACTTACAGTCCAAGGATGCCCCCCAATCTCATCACTTATAACTCAAGGGACCCCACCAATCCAACCACTTACAGTCCAAGGATGCCCACCAATACCATCACTTACAGACCAAGGATCCCCACCAATCCCATCAATTACAACCCAAGGATCCCCACCAATCCCATCACTTCCAACCCAAGGATCCCCACCAATCACATCACATACAGCCCAAGGATCCCCACCAAACCCATCTCTTACAACACAAGAGGTCCCACCAATCCCATCACCTACAGCCTAAGGATCCCCACCAATCCCATCATTTACAGCCCAATGATCCCCACCAATCCCATCACTTACAGCCCAAGGATCCCCACCAATACAATCACTTACAGCCCAAGTATCCCCACCAATCCCATCATTTACAGCACAAGGATCCCCACCAATCCCATCACTTACAACCCAAGGATCCCCACCAATCCAATCAATTACAGCCCAAGGATCCGCACCAATAACTTCACTAACAGTCCAAGGATCCTAACCAATCCCATCACGTACAAACCATGGTTCCCATCAATCCCATTGCATACAGCCAAAGGGTCCACACCAATCCCATCACTTACAGCCCAAGGATCCCCACCAAACCCATCTCTTACAACACAAGAGGTCCCACCAATCCCATCACCTACAGCCAAAGGATCCCCACCAATCCCATCACTTAGATGCCAAGGATCCCCATCAACCCCACCACTTACTGTCCAAGGATGCCCACCAATCTCATCACTTATAACTCAAGGGACCCCACCAATCCAATCACTTACAGCCCAAGGATCCCCACCAATCTCATCACTTATAACTCAAAGGACCCCACCAATCCAATCACTTACAGCCCAAGGAACCCCACCAATCCCATCACTTACAAACCAAGGATCCCCACCAATCCCATCACTTACAACCCAAGGATCCCCATCAACTCCATCACTTACAGTCCAAGGATGCCCATGAATCCTATCACTTACAGGCCAAGGATCCCCACCAATACCATCACTTACAGCCCAAGGATCCCCACCAATCCCATCACTTACAACCCAAGGATCCCCACCAATCCCATCACTTACAGCCCAATGATCCCCTCCAATACAATCACTTACAGCCCAAGTATCCCCACCAATCCCATCATTTACAGCACAAGGATCCCCACCAATCCCATCACTTACAACCCAATGATCCCCACCAATCCAATCAATTACAGCCCAAGGATCCGCACCAATACCATCTCTTACAGTCCAAGGATCCCCTGCAATCCCATCATTTACAGCCCAAGGATCCCGACCAATCCCATCACTTACAACCCAAGGATCCCCACCAATCCCATCACTTACAGTCCAAGGATCCCCTGCAATCCCATCATTTACAGCCCAAGGATCCCGACCAATCCCATCACTTACAGCCCAAGGATCCCCACCCATCCAATCACTTACAGCCCAAAGATCCCCACCCATCCCATCACTTACAAACCAAGGATGCCCACCATCTCATCACTTACACACCAAGGATTCCCACCAATCCCATCTCTTACAACCCAAGGATCCCCATCAACCCCATCACTTACAGTCCAAGGATCCCCACCAATCCTATCACTTACAACCCAGGGATCCCCACCTTCTCATTACTTACACCCCAAGGATCCCCACCAATCCCATCTCTTACAACACAAGGAGTCCCACCAATCCCATCACTTACAACCCATGGATCCCCACCATTGCCATCGCTTACAGCACAAGGATCCCCACCAATCCCTTCACTTACAACCCAAGGATCCCCACCAATCACATCATTTACAGGCCAAGGATCCCAACCAATCCCATCACTTACAGCCCAAGTATTCCCACCAAACCCATCTCTTACAACCCAAGGATTCCCACCAATCTCATCACTTACAACCCAAGGATCCCCATCAACCCCATAACTCAGAAACCAAGGATCCCCATCAATTCCATCATTTACAGTCCAAGGTTCCCCATCAATCCCATCACATAGAAACTAAGGATCCCCATCAATCCCATCACTTCAAACGCAAGGATCCCCACAAATCCCATCAATTACAACCCAAGGATCCCCACCAATCCCATCAATAACAACCCAAGGATCCCCATCAACCCCACCATTTACAGTCCAAGGATGCCCACCAATCTCATCACTTATAACTCAAAGGACCCCACCAATCCAATCACTTACAGCCCAAGGATGCCCACCAATCCCATCACTTACAAACCAAGGATCCCCACCATCTCATCACTTACACACCAAGGATTCCCACCAATCCCATCTCTTACAACCCAAGGATCCCCATCAACCCCATCACTTACAGTCCAAGGATGCCCATCAATCCTATCACTTACAGGCCAAGGATCCCCATCAACCCCATCACTTACAGTCCAAGGATGCCCATCAATCCTATCACTTACAGGCCAAGGATCCCCATCAACCCCACCACTTACAGTCCAAGGATGCCCACCAATCTCATCACTTATAACTCAAGGGTCCCCACCAATCCAATCACTTACAGCCCAAGGATCCCCACCAATCTCATCACTTCTAACTCAAAGGACTCCACCAACCCAATCAATTACAGCCCAAGGATCCCCACCAATCCTATCACTTACAACCCAGGGATCCCCACCTTCTCATCACTTACACCCCAAGGATCCCCACCAATCCCATCTCTTACAACACAAGGAGTCCCACCAATCCCATCACTTACAACCCATGGATCCCCACCATTGCCATCGCTTACAGCACAAGGGTCCCAACCAATCCCTTCACTTACAACCCAAGGATCCCCACTAATCACATCATTTACAGGCCAAGGATCCCAACCAATCCCATCACTTACAGCCCAAGTATTCCCACCAAACCTATCTCTTACAACCCAAGGATTACCACCAATCTCATCTCTTACAACCCAAAGATTCCCACCAATCCCATCACTTACAACCCAAGGATCCCCATCAACTTCATAACTCAGAAACCAAGGATCCCCATTAATTCCATCATTTATAGTCCAAGGTTCCCCATCAATCCCATCACATAGAAACTAAGGATCCCCATCAATCCCATCACTTACAGTCCAAGGATGCCCATGAATCCTATCACTTACAGGCCAAGGAACCCCACCAATCCCATCACTTACAGCCCAAGGATCCCCACCAATCTCATCATTTACAGCGCAAGGATCCCCACCAATCCCATCACTTACAACCCAAGCATCCCCACCATCTCATCACTTACACCCCAAGGATCCCCACCAATCCCATCTCTTACAACACAAGGAGTCCCACCAATCCCTTCTCTTACAACCCAAGGATCCCCACCAATCCCATCACTTACAGCCCAAGGATCCCCACCAATCACATCACATACAGCCCAAGGATCACCACCAAACCCATCTGTTACAACACAAGAGGTCCCACCAATCCCATCACCTACAGCCCAAGGATCCCCACCAAACCCATCTCTTACAATGCAAGAGGTCCCACCAATCCCATCACTTACAGCCCAAGGATCCCCACCTATCTCATCACTTCTAACTCAAAGGACTCCACCAATCCAATCAATTACAGCCCAAGGATCCCCACCAATCCTATCACTTACAACCCAGGGATCCCCACCTCCTCATCACTTACACCCCAAGGATCCCCACCAATCCCATCTCTTACAACACAAGGAGTCCCACCAATCCCATCACTTACAACCCATGGATCCCCACCATTGCCATCGCTTACAGCACAAGGATCCCCACCAATCCCTTCACTTACAACCCAAGGATCCCCACTAATCACATCATTTACAGGCCAAGGATCCCAACCAATCCCATCACCTACAGCCCAAGGATACCCACCAATCCCATCACTTACAACCCAAGGATCCCCATCAACCCCACCACTTACAGTCCAAGGATGCCCACCAATCTCATCACTTATAACTCAAGGGACCCCACCAATCCAATCACTTACAGCCCAAGGATCCCCACCAATCTCATCACTTAGAACTCAAAGGACCTCACCAATCCAATCACTTACAGCCCAAGGATCCCCACCAATCCCATCACTTACACACCAAGGATTTCCACCAATCCCATTTCTTACAACCCAAGGATCCCCACCAATCCCATCAATTACAACCCAAGGATCCCCACCAATCCCATCACTTCCAACCCAAGGATCCCCACCAATCACATCACATACAGCCCAAGGATCCCCACCAATCCAATCACTTACAGCCCAAGGATCCCCAGCAATCCCATCATTTACAGCCCAATGATCCCCACCAATACAATCACTTACAGCCCAAGTATCCCCACCAATCCCATCATTTACAGCACAAGGATCCCCACCAATCCCATCACTTACAACCCAAGGATCCCCACCAATCCAATCAATTACAGCCCAAGGATCCGCACCAATAACATCACTAACAGTCCAAGGATCCCAACCAATCCCATCACGTACAAACCAAGGTTCCCATCAATCCCATTGCATACAGCCAAAGGGTCCACACCAATCCCATCACTTACAGCCCAAGGATCCCCACCAAACCCATCTCTTACAACACAAGAGGTCCCACCAATCCCATCACCTACAGCCAAAGGATCCCCACCAATCCCATCACTTAGATGCCAAGGATCCCCATCAACCCCACCACTTACAGTCCAAGGATGCCCACCAATCTCATCACTTATAACTCAAGGGACCCCACCAATCCAATCACTTACAGCCCAAGGATCCCCACCAATCCCATCACTTACAAACCAAGGATCCCCACCATCTCATCACTTACACACCAAGGATTCCCACCAATCCCATCTCTTACAACCCAAGGATCCCCATCAACCCCATCACTTACAGTCCAAGGATGCCCATCAATCCTCTCACTTACAGGCCAAGGATCCCCACCAATCCCATCTCTTACAATCCAAGGATCCCCATCAACCCCATCACTTACAGTCCAAGGATGCCCATCAATCCCATCACTTACAGCCCAAGGATTCCCACCAATCCCATCTCTTACAATCCAAGGATCCCCATCAACCCCATCACTTACAGTCCAAGGATGCCCATCAATCCCATCATTTACAGCCCAAGGATCCGCACCAATCCTATCACTTACAGCCCAAGGATCCCAACCAATCCCATCATTTACAGCCCAAGGATCCCCATCAATCCCATCACTTACAACCCAAGGATCCCCACCATCTCATCACTTACACCCCAAGGATCCTCACCAATCCCATCTCTTGCAACCCAAGGATCCCCACCATTCCCATCACTTGCAGCCCAAGGATCCCCACCAATCCCTTCACTTACATCCCAAAGATCCCCACCAATCCCTTCTCTTACAACCCAAGGATCCCCACCAATCACATCACTTACAGGCCAAGGGTTCCCAACAATCCCATCTCTTACAACCCAAGGATTCCCACCAATCCCATCTCTTACAACCCAAAGATTTCCACCAATCCCATCACTTACAACCCAAGGATCCCCATCAACCCCATAACTCAGAAACCAAGGATCCGCATCAATTCCATCACTTCAGCCCAAGGTTTCCCATCAATCCCATCACTTAGAAACTAAGGATCCCCATCAATCCCATCACTTAGAAACTAAGGATCCCCATCAATCCCATCACTTAGAAACTAAGGATCCCCATCAATCCCATCACTGACAGTCCAAAGATCCCCACCAATCCCATCATTTACAGCCCAAGGGTCCCCACCAATCCCATCATTTATAGCCCAAGGATCCCCACCAATCCCTTCACTTACTGTCCAAGGATCCCCACCAATCCTATCACGTACAGCCCAAGTATCCCCACCAATCCCATCACTTACATACTAAGACCCTTCACTTATGGAACATCGATGATAGGAGCAGGAGTGGGTCATTCAGCCCTTCGAGCCTGCTCCGCCATTCAATGAGATCATGGCTGACCTTAAAGTTCAGTACCCCGTCCCCTCCTTCTCTCCATAACCCCTAATTCTCTTATACTGAAAAATATATCTAATTATCTCTTAAATATATTCAATGAACCTGCCTCTACTGCTCTCTGTGGCAATGAATTCCATTACTTCACTACCCTCTGGGTAAAGAAATTCCTCCTCATCTCAGTTCTAAATGGTTTGCCTATTATCCTCGAACCATGGCCCTGGGTTCTGGACTCCCCCACCATTGGAAACATTCCTTCTGCATCCATTCTGTCCAGTCCTGCCAGAATTTTATATGTCTCTATGAGATTCCCTCTCAGTCTTCTAAACTCCAGCGAGTACAATCCCAAATTGCGCAATCTTTCCTCATAAGTTATTCCTGCCATTCCAGGTATCAGCCTGGTGAATCGCCTCTGCACTCCCTCCATTGCAAAAACATCCTTCCTCAGATAAGGTGACCAAAACTGCACATAATACTCCAGGTGTGATCTCACCAAGGCTCTGTGCAGCTGCAGTAAGGTATCCTTATTCCTATACTCAAACCATCTTGATATGAAGGCCAACATACCATTTGCCTTTTTAACCGCCTGCTGTACCTGCATGCTCACCTTCAATGACTGGTGCACAAGAACCCCTATATCTCTCTGCACTTCCCCATCTCCCAATCTATTGCCATTCAAATAGTAATCTGCCCTCCGGTTTGTATTACCAAAGTGGATAACCTCACGTTTATCCACATTGTAGTGCTTTTGCCATGTATCTGCCCAGTCCCCCAATTTATCTAAATCATACTGGAGCTTCCTGACCTCCTCTTCAGTGCACACAACCCCTCCTAGCTTAGTGTCATCTGCAAATTTGGAGATATTACATCCAATCCCCTCATCTAGATCATTAATGTAAATTGTGAACAGCTGGGGTCCCAGTACAGATCCCTGTGGCATCCCATGGTCACCGCCTGCCACTCAGAAAATGAGCCGTTTATCCCAACCATATTGGCCCAGATAACTGTCCCGTAAACATTCAAGGAATTCCTCCTCCTCAGTATTTTTACTAATTTGGCTAGTCCAATCTATATGTAAATTAAAGTCTCCCATGATGACAGCTGTTCCCTTATTGCACGCTTCTCTAATTTCTCTTATTATGCCTTCCCTCACCTCTACATTACTATTTGGAGGCCTATATACCACCCCCACTAACGTTTTCACCCCTTGCTATTCCTCAGTTTTACCCATATAGATTCCGCATCTTCCGAGTTAATATCCTTCCCGTCAATTGTGTCGGTCCCTTCTCTCACCATCAAAGCTACCCCACCCCCTTTTCCTTCTTGCCAATCCCTCCTAAATATTGTATACCCCAGGATGTTAAGTTCCCAGGCTTGCCCACCTTGCAGCCATGTTTCTGTAATCCCAATCAAATCGTATTTGTTTGTCTCAATTTCCACAGCCAATTCATCTACCTTGTTCCGAATGCTTCTTGCATTAAGATATAAAGCCTTCAGATTTGTTTTTTTCACCCTCCTTGCTCTTTCTGATTTTTTACTTTCGCTGCCTAACCCAACTTTTCCCATTTTATCTTTCCTGTCCTTTGCCCTATCATGCAGGTTCCCATCCCCCTGCTAAATTAGTTTAAACTGCATCCGACGGCTGCACCAAACCTAGGTGTAACCCATCCTTCTTGTAAAGGTCAAGCCTTCCCCAAAAGAGATCCCAATGGTCCAAGAAGCCAAAACCCTGTCTTTTACACCAGCCCCTCAGCCACACATTCATTTGCCTTAACCTTCCATTTTTGTTCTCAGTTGCACTCGGCACAGGTAGCAATCCAGAGATCACTACCCTGGCAGTCCTGTTTCTTAGCTTCTGTCCTAGCTCGCTGTAATCCTTTTTTAGTACCTCCTCCCTCTTTTTATCTATGACATTGGTATCCACATGTACCAAGACATCAGGCTGCTTGCCCTCTCCTTTCAGAATACTCTGGACTCGATTTGAGATATCCCATACCTTTGCACCAGGGAGGCAGCACACCATGTGGGTATACCTATCTTGCTCACAGAATCTCTTGTCTGTACCTCTGACAATGGAGTCCCCAATGACCACTGCATTCCTTCTTACCTTTTGTACCACCATACCAGGCTCAGTGCCATCGACCTGATCACTGCAGCCAGCTTCTGTCAGGTCATCTTCCTCAACAGCATCCAACACAATATACCTGTTGCTGAGAGGAGTAGTCACAGGTGTTCTCTCCATTTTCCAGGCATTTTTCTTCTCTCCCCTGACAGTTACCCACTTACCTGACACATCTGGTCTCGGGGTAACTATCTCCGTGAAAGTTGAATCTATTAACTCCTCACTCTCCCTTACCAGCCACAGGTGCTCAAACTGCAGCTCCAGATCCCCAACTCGGTCCTTAAGGAACTGCATCTTGGTGCACCTGACGCAGATGTGGCTATCTGGGAGGGTGGAATTCATCCATGGTTCCCACATTTGACACCCAGTACAAAGCACTAAGCCCATAGGCATGACTGAGATAAAATAATGCCGCTTACCTTTCTCCTCGTCTGCTTTCGCCTAAGCCTGTTGAGCCAAAGCCTGAAAGTCCCACTCCTTTGCCGTGTCGCTTGCTCGCTGTGCCGCTCACCTCACCTTCTCGTCACTATCACCAAGCTCCTCCACCTCCGACTCTCAGCCGAATACAACCAGCTCAATATCCGTTTTCTCCATTCATAACAATACAACCGGTCACAAACCATGTTAGAAAAGACAATATAATATCATTCATAGCAAAACAAAATGAATTTCTGCTATGTCAGCGCAGCAACGAGGTTCATACAGTTTACCCAAGAAGGAAATTCCCATTTTTAATGGAGATCCATTACAATATCTGATGTTCATGAAATCCTTTGAACGTCACATTGAAAGTAATACTAAAAATGCCAAAGATCGACTGTATTACCCAGAGCAGTAAACTGGAGAGCAGGTGAAGTTCTTTGTGAAAAGTTGCCACTAGATGGATCCAGACCAAAGTTTTAAAATAGCAAAAGAATTATTGTATCATCATTATGACAAAGAGCATAAAATCGCAAGGGCCACAGAGACAAGATTCTTTCTCGGCCAGCAATCAAATCAGAGGATGCAAAGGCTTTACAAGCACACGCCCTCTTTCTGAGAGGATGCTGTAAAAAAATGGGAAGTGGTGGAGATTTGCAGGAGCTGAGTTTGCTTGCTACTTTGTCGATTATTGTCAATAAATTGCCTTATAAGGATTTGTGGAGAACCAAAATTGCAGAGATTAAGATTCTACCCGGAAGGGATGTCACTTTTGAGAATGTTGTACAGTTCTTGGAATGGAGTGTGCATGTTAACACTGGACCAGTATTTGGAAATATTAAGGACACTTCAATAGTTCCTAAGGACGTAAAGAATCTAAATCATCGTGTCAACAGACACCAAAGGGAAGGACCTTTGTTACTGCTGAGTCAGATAGAAGCACAAGAAAGAATAAGGAAACAAAGGAGAAAGAAGATCAGACAGTTCTGGGAAGCTGTTTGCATTGTAAAGAACAACATGCTTTAGAAAAATGTTCACGATTGGAGAAAAAGTCACATGATGAGAAATTAACCTTTTGAAAGAAGAATGGAATATGTTTTGGCTGCTTGTGTAAAGGCCACATCAGTAAACCTGTAACAAGTGACTCAGTTGTGATTTATGCAGTTTAAAACATCCCAAGTTACTGCAAACTCAATGAAGTAAAGTTGAGAAGGATGTCAAACAATCTGAATCCAAGACTAAAGACACAGTCAGAGAGGATGCTTCACCTTCCGTTCAGACAAACAGTTTTACTGGGGCCGGTGTCAAAGCTCTCTCAATAGTTCCTGTGCAGGTTAAAGCTGAACAAGGAAGCTTCATACTGAAGACCTACACACTTCTTGATCCAGGAAGTACCACATCATTTTGTACTGTTGAATTGATGAACAAACTTAATCGTCATGGTAAAAGATCACAGATCTGGTTGAAGACCATGGATAATGAAAGGAACATTGAAACTAATATAGTTTCAGGTTAACAGATTGCTGGATTGGTTAGCAATGAATTTTGCGATCTTCCAAGTGTATATACTCAGAAGACTATGCCTGTGAATGAGGAGAATATTCCACATCAGGATGATATCAAACAGTGGGACGTTTGCTTACCCAAGATTGATGCTAAAATTGAGATGTTCATTGGATTAGATGTACCAAAGGCTCTTGAACTTCGAGAAATAATAAGGAGTCAAAATGACGGGCTTTATGCTGTGAGAACGTTGCTTGGATGGACAATTAACGGACCATTAGGAGGAAAAATGACTAATGATCAGGAGGCATTGAACATGAATGTCAACAGAATTTCAGTTGATCTGTGGGAACAACAGTTTAAAATTGATTTCCCTGAATGTCTCACAGATATTCAGGAACCTTCAAAGGAGGATAAACAGTTTCTGAATTTAGTTTCAAATTCTGTTAAACATGCTGATGGTCATTGCTGTATAACATTACCCTTGAAAGAAAGAGATATTTGTATACCAGATAAACAAAATAATTGCAGAACAGCGTTTGCTGAATTTGAAGAGAAAATTCAAGAGAAACTCTTCCTTTCATTTGGAATATACTAGTGTCATGTTGGACATGATAACTAAGGGTTACGTAGAAAAGATATCAGGAGATATCTTGGAATGTAAAGATGGTAGAAAATGCTATTTACCTCATCGTGGAGTTATACATCCACAAAAGGAGAAACTATTTGATTGTGGAGCATCATTTCAAGGAGTTTCATTGAATTCTCAACTTCCACAATTTCAGATTTAAGCAGTACTTTAATAGACGTTCTGATAAGATTTTGTGAAGAGCCTGTTGTAATTACTGCAGATATTGAAGCGAGGTTTCATCAAGTGAAAGTACCATCAGAAGATTGTGATTTTCTACGATTGTTATGGTGGCCTAATGGCAATGACAGTAAAGATATGATTGAATACAGAATAACTGTTCATTTACTTGGAGCAACTTCAACACTGAGATGTGCAAATTTTGCTCTCAGGAAACGAGCTGAAGATAATGAAGAGCAACTTAGTTCTCAAGCTGTAAGTATCATCAGAAACAAATTCCTTGTTGATGATGGTCTCACTTCAATGGCTTCAGAAGAAGAAGCAATAGATCTTTATCATGAGTGAGAAGAGATCAGTAATAAAGGAGGTTTCTTCCTTAAGAAATGGATAAGGCACAGTCGAGACGTATTGGCTGTTATTTCCGAGGCAGACAGAGTAAAGGAGATAAAACATCTTGATTGGGATTGTGACGTTCTACCTGTTGAAAGAATTCTAGGGGTGCAACGTGCAATGTTTTCAAATTCAGAAATTGTTTTGAAAGAATGGCCTTTAACAAGAAGTGGTATTTTTTCAATCCTTTGGGTATATTGGCACTGGTAGTATTAATAACCAGGAAAATTCTGCAGGAATTGTGCTGAAGAAAATCAGAATGGGATGAAGCTAAACCAGATTCCACCACACAAGATTGAATAAATTGGATGGAGAGTCTAAAAATGTTAGAAAATGTTGAAGTCGACAGATGTTGGAAACCCACAGACTTTGGAATTGCCACATTTGCTCAGTTACATCACTTTGCTGGTGCAAGTGAAGGTGGTTTTGTTTCTGCCAGTTATTTAGTTCTGCAAAATAATCAAGAGCAAGTACATTGTGGATTTATAATGGGGAAAGCCAAAGCGGTTCCATTAAAGCCAGTCACCGTATCTCGAGTGGAATCAACGGCAGCTACTATGACGAGCAAAATGGACCCTGTGTTGAGAAGAGAATTACAGATGGGGTTAGCAGATTCTGTGTTTTGAACTGATAATACAATTCAGTGCTTAAATCATGAATAACAAAACCACAAGGTTTCATACCTTTGTGAAGAACAGAGTTAATGAGATCAAGAAGGTTTCACATGTTAATCAGTGGAAATATGTTAAAAGAGTGGATCAAAAGTTTAATCGTTATTGAAAAAAGCCAACACATGGGAGTCCGGTCCTCAATTTCTTTCACAATCTCAAGAAGATTGGCCTCAAAATCCTGAAGAGTTAAAAGAAATTTCAATGGACAATCTGGAAATCCAAAAGATTAATGTAAATACTATTCAAATATCCAATGAAAATTATCTGATCACTCAATTAATTTGCTATCACTCTTCATGGTTTCATTGAAGAAGGCAGTAGCATGGATTCTTAGGTTAAAAATTATGCTTTTAAATCGTATCAAGAAAGAGAATCTGAAGGCTCAAAAGAGCCATTACCTAACAATTGACGAGTTGGCAAATGCTGAATTGGACATCATTCATTTTTGTTGGAAAAAGGTGTTTGGTAACGAGATATCAAAATTGAAGAAGGATCTGGATGCTACAAAAACAAGTCGTGTTTCCAAGTTAAATCCTATTCTGGTAAATGATGTATTGAGAGCAGCAGGAAGGATGGAAAAAGCAATAATACCAGAAGTGAAACATCCAATTATATTAGCGAAGGAATTTCATGTTTCAGATTTGATTGTCCGACATATACTTGAGAAAACAGGCCGATTTCAAAAAGAAGATATCTTTGCAAGACGCAGATGGAAAGAAGTGCAATTTATTTTTGGAAAAGATGGATTAAAGAATATCTTTTGTTATTACAAGAATGACAAAAATGATCTAAAGCTAAATGCAGTTTTGTATGTGGAGACATTGTTATGATCATGGACGATTCTGCACCAAGAAATTCTCAGTTGCTGGGGAGAATTGTGGATACAGTTCCGGACAAGAAAGGTGTCGTTCAGCAAGTGTAGATTAAAACCAAGACTTAAATCAACCTATTACTAAAACCTGCTTTTTACAGGAAGCTGAAAGTTTTGATTTCTATACTTACTATATTTACTTTGTGCATCTGTAATAGAAATTATTATATATTAGCCAATAATGTCTATGATCATAATTAGGGGCTGGAATGTAAAGATAAAACCTTGTGTTTTTAGTTAATTTTCTGTCTGTCTCTTTTTTTAATTTTTTTATTTTTCACACCATAAATCACATTAGCTTAGCCATGATACACACTTTTTCCTTTTCACACATATACAGTGACATTTTCTCCCCCCCCACCTCCCTCCTCCCAACCCACCCCCCCACCCCCGCCCCCCCCATCCATTTAAGGTATACAATCTAGGATACATTAAACCAGTCAGACAATGTTGTCACTCAACAAAAATACACCAGAAATTCTACTGAGTCCATTCTTTTCTTTCCTTCTCCTTCCATCAACTTAGGTAATGATTGTCCCCGGTAGGTTTTCGTTATTGTATTTAATGTAAGGCTCCCATATTTGTTCGAATATTTCAATATTATTTCTTAAACTATATGTTATTTTTTCTAATGGAATACATTTATTCATTTCTATATACCATTGTTGTATTTTCAAATTATCTTCCAATTTCCAGGTTGACATAATACATTTTTTTGCTACGGCTAGAGCTATCTTAACAAATCTTTTTTGTGCATCCTCCAAATCAATTCCAAATTCTTTGTTTTTTATGTTACTTAGGAGAAAGATCTCTGGATTCTTTGGTATATTGTTTTCTGTTATTTTATTTAATATCATGTTCAGATTGCATGAATTGTTGTTCCCATTTCTTTTTTACATCGAAAACATCTATCAGATACTGTTGGGTCCCACTTATTTAACTTTTGAGGTGTAATGTATAGACTGTGTATCCAGTTACATTGTATCATACGTAGCCTCGTATTTATTGTATTTCTCATCGTTCCAGAACATAATTTCTCCCATGTTTCCTTTTTTATCTTTATATTTAAATCTTGTTCCCATTTTTGTTTAGTTTTACCATTTGTTTCCTCATTCTCCTTTTCTTGCAGTTTAATATACATATTTGTTATAAATCTTTTGATTATCATTGTATCTGTAATCACATATTCAAGGTTACTTGCCTCTGGCAAACTCAAACTGCTTCCTAATTTATCCTTCAAGTAGGATCTCAATTGGTAATATGCCAGCGCTGTATCTTGAGTTATATTGTACTTATCTTTCATTTGTTCAAAGGATAAGAATCTATTTCCTGAAAAACAATTTTCTATTCTTTTAATCCCATTTTTTTCCCATTCTCTAAAGGAAAGGTTATCTCTTGTAAAAGGGAGTAACTTGTTTTGCGTCAATATTAGTTTTGGTAATTGATAATTTGTTTTATTTCTTTCTACATGAATCTTCTTCCAAATATTGAGGAGATGATGTAATACTGGAGAACTTCTATGTTGTACCAATTTTTCATCCCATTTATATATGTGTTCAGGTATCTTTTCCCCTATTTTATCTAATTCTAATCTCGTCCAGTCTGGTTTTTCCCTTGTTTGATAAAAATCTGATAGGTATCTTAATTGTGCGGCTCTATAATAATTTTTAAAGTTTGGCAGTTGTAAGCCTCCTTGTTTATACCATTCTGTTAATTTATCTAGTGCTATCCTCGGTTTCCCCCCTCTCCATAAAAATTTCCTTATTATTTTCTTCAACTCCTTGAAGAATTTTTCTGTCAGTTGTATTGGCAATGCCTGAAATAAGTATAATATCCTTGGAAAAATGTTCATTTTAATACAGTTTATCCTTCCTATTAGTGTTAGTGGTAAATCTTTCCAATGCTCTAAATCGTCCTGTAATTTTTTCATTAGTGGATAATAATTGAGTTTATATAGTTGGCCGAGATTTTTGTTTATTTGTACACCTAGGTATCTTATTGTCTGCATTTGCCATCTAAATGGAGATTCCTTCTTAAATTTTGAGAAATCCGCATTATTCATAGGCATTGCTTCACTTTTATTTACGTTTATCTTGTAACCCGACACTTCTCCATATTCCTTCAATTTCTTATATAATTCTTTTATTGATAGTTCTGGTTCTGTTAAGTACACTATAACATCATCCGCCAATAGACTGATTTTATATTCCTTGTCTTTTATTTTTATTCCTTTTATATTATTATCTATTCTTATCAATTCTGCTAGTGGTTCTATAGCTAACGCAAACAATAAAGGGGATAGTGGGCATCCCTGCCGCGTTGACCTGCTTAAGTTAAATTGCTTTGATACATGTCCATTTACTGTCACTTTCGCTAACGGTCCCTTATATAATGCATACTTCTCCGGTAAATTGAATTTTTGCAATACTTTGAACAAATAATTCCATTCTACTCTGTCAAAGGCCTTCTCTGCGTCTAAAGCAACTGCTACTGTAGGTGCTTTATTTCCTTCTACTGCATGAATTAAGTTAATAAATTTACAAATATTGTCTGTTGTGCGTCTTTTTTTGATAAATCCAGTTTGGTCTAAATTTACCATTTTCGGTACATGCTCTGCTAATCTGTTTGCTAATAGTTTAGCTATTATCTTATAATCTGTGTTTAGTAAAGATATTGGTCTATATGACGCTGGTGAGAGTGGATCTTTCCCTTGCTTTAGTATTACTGTAATTATTGCTGTTTTACATGAATCTGGTAAGCTTTGTGTTTCATCAATCTGGTTGATTACATCCAGGAGGGGCGGAATTAATAAGTCTTTAAATGTTTTGTAGAATTCTATTGGGAATCCATCCTCTCCTGGTGTCTTATTATTTGGTAATTTTTTTATTATCTCTTGTATTTCTACTATTCCAAATGGTTCTGTTAATTTATTTTGTTCCTCTATTTGTAGTTTTGGTAGTTCAATTTTAGTCAGAAATTCATCTATTTTCCCTTCTTTCCCTTCGTTTTCAGTTCGGTATAATTGTTCATAGAATTCTCTAAAGTTTTCCTTAATTTCTTTTGGATTATATGTAATTTGTTTGTCTTTTTTCCTTGATGCCAATACCATTTTCTTAGCTTGTTCTGTCTTAAGCTGCCATGCTAGGATTTTGTGCGTTTTTTCACCCAGTTCATAATATTTCTGTTTTGTCTTCATTATATTCTTCTCCACCTTATATGTTTGTAGTGTTTCATATTTTATTTTTTTATCTGCCAATTCTCTTCTTTTAGTTGTATCTTCCTTCATTGCTAATTTTTTTCTATATTTACTATTTCCCTTTCCAACTGCTCTGTTTCCTGATTATAGTCCTTCTTCATCTTGGTTACATAACTTATTATTTGCCCTCTAATGAATGCTTTCATTACATCCCATAGTATAAACTTATCTTCCACTGATTCCGTATTTATTTCAAAATACATTTTTATTTGTTTTTCAATAAATTCTCTAAAATCCTGCCTTTTAAGTAACATGGGGTTTAATCTCCATCTATACATTCTTGGAGGGATGTCCTCTAGCTTTACTGTCAATATTAAGGGTGAATGGTCCGATAGTATTCTAGCTTTATATTCTGTTTTTCTTACTTTAGTCTGTTTTGTTGTTCTGGAATAAATATTTTCAATACCGCTGGATGCTTTAGTATAAATTTATACCCTTTCTTTAGTATAAATTTATACCCTTTCTGCAAGCTCGCACCAAGACACAAGAGAAACTTGTCCGTGAACTACTCTTTGCAGATGATGCCGCTTTAGTTGCCCATTCAGAGCCAGCTCTTCAGCGCTTGACGTCCTGCTTTGCGGAAACTGCCAAAATGTTTGGCCTGGAAGTCAGCCTGAAGAAAACTGAGGTCCTCCATCAGCCAGCTCCCCACCATGACTACCAGCCCCCCCACATCTCCATCGGGCACACAAAACTCAAAACGGTCAACCAGTTTACCAATCTCGGCTGCACCATTTCATCAGATGCAAGGATCGACAATGAGATAGACAACAGACTCGCCAAGGCAAATAGCGCCTTTGGAAGACTACACAAAAGAGTCTGGAAAAACAACCAACTGAAAAACCTCACAAAGATAAGCGTATACAGAGCCGTTGTCATACCCACACTCCTGTTCGGCTCCGAATCATGGGTCATCTACCGGCACCACCTACGGCTCCTAGAACGCTTCCACCAGCGTTGTCTCCGCTCCATCCTCAACATCCATTGGAGCGCTTACACCCCTAACGTCGAAGTACTCGAGATGGCAGAGGTCGACAGCATCGAGTCCACGCTGCTGAAGATCCAGCTGCGCTGGATGGGTCACGTCTCCAGAATGGAGGACCATCGCCTTCCCAAGATCCTGTTATATGGCGAGCTCTCCACTGGTCACCGTGACAGAGGTGCACCAAAGAAAAGGTACAAGGACTGCCTAAAGAAATCTCTTGGTGCCTGCCACATTGACCACCGCCAGTGGGCTGATAACGCCTCAAACCGTGCATCTTGGCGCCTCACAGTTTGGCGGGCAGCAACCTCCTTTGAAGAAGACCGCAGAGCCCACCTCACGAACAAAAGGCAAAGGAGGAAAAACCCAACACCCAACCCCAACCAACCAATTTTCCCTTGCAACCGCTGCAATCGTGTCTGCCTGTCCCGCATCGGACTTGTCAGCCACAAACGAGCCTGCAGCTGACGTGGACTTTTTACCCCCTCCATAAATCTTCGTCCGCGAAGCCAAAGAAAAGATACCCTTTCTTCCATAAAATCGCCTTTGCTGTATTGAACTCCTTTCTCTTCTTTAGGAGTTCAAAACTTATATCTGGATAAATGAAGATTTTTTGCCCTTTGTACTCCAGTGGCTTGTTGCCCTCTCTTACTTTTTCCATGGTCTTCTCCAGTACCTTTTCTCTTGTAGTATATCTGAGGAATTTTACTAAAATAGATCTTGGTTTTTGTTGTGGTTGTGGTTTAAAGGCCAATGCTCTATGTGCCCTTTCTATTTCCATTTCTTGCTGTAGTTCTGGACATCCTAGGATCCTAGGGATCCAATCTTTTATAAACTCTCTCATATTCTTGCCTTCTTCATCTTCCTTCAGGCCCACTATCTTTATGTTATTTCTTCTGTTATAATTTTCCATTATATCTATTTTCTGAGCTAACAGTTCTTGTGTCTCTATAACTTTTTTATTAGATTCCTCTAATTTCTTTTTTAAGTCCTCTACC
This sequence comes from Narcine bancroftii, assembly GCF_036971445.1. Lineage (NCBI taxonomy): Eukaryota > Metazoa > Chordata > Chondrichthyes > Torpediniformes > Narcinidae > Narcine > Narcine bancroftii. The sequence goes on along the minus strand of NC_091471.1, from coordinate 232,243,753 downwards.
TCCATTTCTACTGCTGCTTCCCGCTCTTCCATCTTGTCCATTTTCTTTCCCATTTCTGTTAAGGTCATATCTATTTTATTCATTTTCTCTTCTGTGTTGTTTATTCTTCTTCTTAAATCATTAAATTCCTGTATTTGCCATTCTTTAAATGACTCCATGTATTCTTTAATAAGAGAAAGTATATCCTTTATCTTGCCTTTCCCTTCTTCTTCTATTTCACTGTACTCTTCCTCTTCCTCTTCTTCTTCCTCTGGGTTGGCCATCTGTTGTTTCTTTGTTGCCCTTTTCTTCTCTTCTTTCTTGTTTTCATTGTCTTCTGTGTTCTCTTCTTGCTGCAGGTGTTCTGCAGCTGTCGTTGCCGGCTGTGGAGATCGACTCCCCAGCTGGTCACCCCTCCCGTCGGTGTGTTTTTTTTCATGCGCATGCGCGGTTGCGCACTTTTACTCGGCTCAACGAGCCATTTTTGTAGTCCACTTTCTACCGACCTGAGGGAGCAGGTTTCTCTCTCCACCGCGGGCCTCTTCGAACAGGTAAGGCCTTCTCCTTCTTCCTCCGTTGTCTTCTCTTCCTCTCTTCTTACCGTTGATTTCGATTTTTCTTTTTTTGTCGCCATCTTCTTTCGACCTTTATACTCACTTTTCTTTAACTTTTATTTCTGTGCCTTTGTGTTTTTCTTTGTTTTTTTTGACTTTTCTGGAGAGGGCTGGAGTTCACCGTCCGGCCACTACTCCATCACGTGACTCCCTCCGTCTGTCTCTTTAAGAGAATGATTGTTTCTAGTAACTATGATGTAATAGGTCGGAACATCTGGCTTGCTCTCATTCTACAAGATGTGAAGGAAGTGTGAGCACGAGAAATTTTTCTTTGAATGTGTATCTCTTTAAATGCTTTTGTATCTCTTTAAGACAGTATCTCTTCAAAATCTGTTTATATCTCTACACGTACCTTTTGTATCTCTATCATATAGTAAATACTTCTTTATTCACCATTTTTAATGTCTTGTTGCGAAGCTATGCAAAATGTTTATCCGGTCTATGAATGAATTAAAACAGCGTAAAGTAACAGCACAAGGTTTGATTTATTAAAGTGATCAAAATTTGGGATATTGTAGCTCGGAAGATGACCCTCTGAAATGAGGATATATTAGAATAAGAAAAGTGTTGTCTATATTCCCTTCTATCTCCCCCCCCCCCATTCTCTCCCCATCTCTCGCCATCTCCCTTCCTTTCTTCTCCCCTCCCTCTCCACCCTCTCTCCTTCCATCTCTCCCCTCTCCCTCCTTGCCATCCCGCTCCCTCTTCCCCCGACATCCAATCCACCTGAACTAAACGCTCTCTGAACTGCCACAGATTCCGTACAAGAATCCCTGCAGGAGTTCAAGTGGATGTGTTACAGACTTGAAACTGTCTGCGCACATAAGGTGGGTGCTGTTCAAATTACGCCCCATGCTTTCTGAGTCTGACCCCTCAACCCACAATGCTGGAGGGGAGGGAGGGGGAGAGGGGAGGGAGGGGGGAGAGGGGAGGGAGGGGGAGGGAGGGGGAGGGAGGGGAGGGGCAGAGGGGAGGGAGGGGCAGAGGGGAGGTGGGGGTGGGGAAGGTGGGGGAGGGGAAGGTGGGGGAGGGGAAGAGGGAGAGGGGATGGGAACAGAGGAAGGAATGGATGGACTCTCTGAATGCCTGTACACACACCTACCTCCCAATCTGCAGTTCGGGAACGCTGGTGATGAAGCCAGGAGCTCAGCTGGATGTCACGGCTGTTGTGGAGAACCAGGCGGAAATTGGTCACAAGCCCGTTCTCTCCATCTACAGTCCCAGTGGGATAACCTTCCGCAAAGTCTCCGTCGTGAAGGTACAACCCCTACCCTCCTCCCTCACCGTCCCCTCCAACCCTCCTTACCGTCCCCTCCCTCCATCCTCACCATCCCCTCCCTCCTCACTGTGCCCTCCCTCCCTCCCTCCTCACCGCCCCTCGCCACCATCCCCTCCCTCCCTTATCTCCCACATCAGTTTTGACTGACAATTGAATTGTATTTCACAGTCAAACAGAACCATCACAGTTATCTGTGAGGACCGACTGGGAAATAATGCAACCACCCGTACAGTGTGTAATGTTGGTCACACTGCTATCCGAGAACAAACAAAGGTGAGAAATCAATGCAGAGATATCCCCCTGGGAGGGAGGCATGGAGACACGCCGGTCAGTGTACAGATATCCCCAAGAGAGGGGGACAGAGAGACCGGTCAGTGTACAGATATCCCCCTGAGGAAGAGGGACAGAGAGACCCCATCAGTGTACAAATATCCCTCTAAGAGAGAGGGACAGAGAGACCCCAGTCAGTGTACAGATATCCCCCTGAGAGAGAGGGACAGAGAGACCCTGGTCAGTGTACAGATATCCCCCTGAGGAAGAAGGACAGAGAGACCCCAGTCAGTGTACAAATATCCCTCTAAGAGAGAGGGACAGAGAGATCCCAGTCTGTGTACAAATATTCCTCTAAGAGAGAGGGACAGAGAGACCCCAGTCAGTATACAGATATCCCCCTGAGAGAGAGGAACGGAGAGACCCCAGTCATATCTTCTCTCTCTCTCTCTAGGTTACACTTGTAGTGACCTTTGATGTTTCTGATGCTGAGTCATGGAACGAATCTTTTCTGATCCATCTGCTTTTATCAAGGTGAGAGAGGAAGCACACCTCAGATCTAACCCCTCCTCTCTGATCCCACCCCTCTCTCTTTCTCCCACGCTCCCTCTCTCTCTGCCCTTTCTCTTCCCCCTTTCTCTCCCAACCCTCTGTCCCACCTGTCTCCTCCTTTCTTTCTCCCACACTTCTTTTCTCCCTTTCTATACCCCCTCTCTTATCCCCACTCTCTCCGCCTCTTGACTTAGCCTGAACCCCCTCTTTCTCTCATTCACCCCCTCTCTCTCCATCTCTCCATCCAGTGAAAATGAACAAGCATCCACCCAACACGACAACAACATCTCCCTCAATGTCACAGTTCGATACAGAGTAAATTTGGCTATCCGCAGGTAATAGCAAACATCAGCACCCAACTCAGTGAGCAGAAGATATACTACCTGTCCCCCCTCCAACCCATCCTCCCTCCATCCCCTCCTTCCATCCAAACTCACCCCTTCCTTCATCTACTCCTTCCCTCCGTACTCACCCCTTCCTCTGTCCAATCATTCCCTCCATGCTCACCCCTCCCCATCAACTCCTTTCCATCCCCTCTTTCCTCCGAACTCACCCTTCCTCCATACTCACCCCTTCCCCGTCCACTCCTTCCCCGTCCACTCCTTCCCCGTCCACTCCTTCCCCGTCCACTCCTTCCCCGTCCACTCCTTCCCGTCCACTCCTTCCCCGTCCACTCCTTCCCCGTCCACTCCTTCCCCGTCCACTCCTTCCCCGTCCACTCCTTCCCCGTCCACTCCTTCCCCGTCCACTCCTTCCCCGTCCACTCCTTCCCGTCCACTCCTTCCCCGTCACTCCTTCCCCGTCCACTCCTTCCCCGTCCACTCCTTCCCGTCCACTCCTTCCCCGTCCACTCCTTCCCCGTCCACTCCTTCCCCGTCCACTCCTTCCCCGTCCACTCCTTCCCCGTCCACTCCTTCCCCGTCCACTCCTCCTCCGTCCACTCCTTCCCCGTCCACTCCTTCCCCGTCCACTCCTTCCCCGTCCACTCCGTCCCTTCCCCGTCCACTCCTTCCCCGTCCACTCCTTCCCCGTCCACTTCCTTCCCCCCGTCCACTCCTTCCCTTGAACTCACCCCTTCCTCCATCCCCTCCTCCGCCTGTACTCACCCCTCCCTCCATCCCCTCCTTCCTTTGTCCACCCCTTTCTCTGTACTCACCTCTTTCCTTTGTCCCCTCCTTCCCTCCATCCACCCCTTCCATCCGTCCCCTTCTTCCTCCGTACTTACCCCTTCCTCCATCCACCACTTCCTCATCCCCTCATTCCTCCATCCACCCCTTCCTTTCATACTCACCCCTTCATCTGTCAACTCCTCCCCTCCTTCCTCCATACTCACCCCTTCCTCCGTCTCCTCCTTCCTCCATCCATCCCTTCCCTCTGTACTCGGCCCTTCCTTTGTCAACTCCTTCACTCCATCCCCTCCTTCCTTTCGTACTCGCCCATTTATCCGTCCCCTCCTTCCATCCATACTTGCCCCTTCCACTGAACCCTCCTTCCTTCCATCCCTTCCTCTGTCCACTCCTTCCTCTGTACTTGCCTCTTCTTCTTCCCTCTGTCCCTCCTTCACTCCATACTTGCCCCTTCCTCTGTCCACACCTTCCCTCCATACTTGCCCCTTCCCCTCCTTCCCTCTATTCTCACCCTTCCTCCATCCATCCCTTCCTCCATACTTGCCCCTTCCCCGTCCATTCTCACCCCTTCCTCCATCCACCCCTTCCTTTGTCCCCTCCATAGCCTCATTCCTTCTATACTCACTCCTTCCTCCCTCTGCCACCTCCTTCCCTCTGTACTCTCCTCTTCCTCTGTCCACTCTTTCACTCAGTACTCTCCCATTCCTGTTCACCCCTTCCCTCCATCCACCCCTTCCATCTGTCCCCTCCTTCCTCCATCCACACTTCCCTCCGTCCCCTCCTTCCTCCATCCACCCCTTCCTCTGTCCCCTCCTTCCCTCCATCCTCACCCCTTCCGCCGTCACTCTTTCCCTCTGTCCCCTCCTTCTTTCCGTATTCACCCCTTCTTCCACCCACTCCTTCTCCTCGGTACTCACCCCTTCCTCCATCCCCTTCTTCCCACCCCCACTCCTTCCTCCTTGCCCTCCTTCTCTTCCTCCGTCCACTCCTTCCCTCCGTACGCCGCTTTCCTCCATCCCCTCCTTCCCTCCATACTCGCCCCTTCCTCTGTCCCCTCCTTCCCTCCATGGTCACCCCTTCCTCCATCCATTCCCTCCCTCTGTACTCACCCCTTCCTCTTTCCCTCCATACTCACCCCTTCCTCCATCCCCTTTCCATCTGTACTCGCCCCTTCCTCCATCCATTTCCTCCATCCATTCCTTCCCTCCATCAACTCCTTTACTCCATACTCCCCCTTCCTCCATCCCCTCCTTCCTTCCCTCCAACTCCTTCTCTCTGTATTCGTGCCTGCCTTTGTCCCCTCCTTCCCTCTGTACTCGCCCCTTCCTTCATCCCCTCCTTCCCTCCTCACTTGCCCCTCCCTCCATCCCTTCCTCAGTCCCCTCCCTCCATCTGTCCTCTCTTTCTGTCCATACTCACCCCTTCCTCCATCCACTCATTCCCTCTGTACCCTCCTTCCCTCTGTTCTCACCTCTTCCTCTGTCCCCTCCTTCCCTCCGTCCCCTCCTTTCCTCTGTACTCACCCCCTTTCTCCGTCCACCCCTTCCCTCCATCCCTCCTTCCCTCTGTACTCACCCCTTCCTCCTTCCCCTCCTTCTCCCATCCCCCCTTCCCTCTGTACTCACTCCTTCCTCCATCCCCTTTCCCTTTGTCCCCTCCATACTCGCCTATTCCTCTGTCCCCTCCTTCCCTCCGTACTCGCCTCTTCCTCCGTCTCCTCCTTCTCTCTGTCCCCTTCTTCTGTCCATACTCACACCTTCCTCCATCATCCATCCTCTCCTTCCCTCCGTCCCCTCCTTTCCTCTGTACTCACCCCTTTCTCCATCCACCCCTTCCCTCCATCCCTCCTTCCCTCACGTACTCACCCTGTCCTCCGTCCCCTCCTTCTCCATCCCCCTTCCCTCTGTATTCACTCCTTCCTCCATCCCCTTTCCCTTTGTCCCCTCCATACTCGCCTATTCCTCTGTCCCCTCCTTCCCTCCGTACTCGCCTCTTCCTCCGTCTCCTCCTTCTCTCTGTCCCCTCCTTCTGTCCATACTCACACATTCCTCCATCCCCTCCTTCCCCACCCCTTTCTCCATCCACCCCTTCCCTCCATCCCCTCCTTCCCTCCGTACTCACCCCTTCCTCCATCCCCTCCTTCTCCCATCCCCCTTCCCTCTGTACTCACTCCTTCTCCATCCCCTTTCCCTTTGTCCCTCTCCATACTCGCCTATTCCTCTGTCCCCTCCTTCCCTCCGTACTCGCCTCTTCCTCCGTCTCCTCCTTCTCTCTGTCTCCTCCTTCTGTCCATACTCACCACCTTCCTCCATCCCCTCCTTCCCTCCATACTCGCCTCTTCCTCCGTCCCCTCCTTCTGTCCATACACCTTTTCTCTGTCCCCTCCTTCCCTCCATACTCACCCCTTCCACTGTCCCCTCCAACCCTCCATATGCACCCCCTTCCTCACTCCCTCCATCCCCTCCCTCCCAATATCCCTTCCTTCCCTGCCTCTCCCTGTCCCGCTCCCCATCCCAGCGAGCAGACACCTCACATCCCTCCATCTGTCTGCAGTGTGAAGTCTGTGGGTTATGTCACCTCTCTCCCTTGGCTCAACAGCAGATCAAGAAATCACGCACCGATATCAGGTAACCACCCTCACTCCACCTCTCCCTCTCTCACCCCTCCTATTCCCTCCCCTACCACTCACCCCCTCTCCTCCCCTACCACTCCCCCTTCTCCCCATCACCCTCCCCTACCACTGCCCCCTCTCCCATTCCCTTTCCTTCTTCCAGACTCTCCCCGCCCACTCCCTCTCTCCCCCCCCTCTCCCCATCTCCTTCTCTCTTTCCCCCTCTCCCCTCTCTTGCCCCCCTCTCTCCCCTACTCCTTCCCCTTCTGTCTCCCCCCTCTTCTCCTCCACTATTTCCCCTATCTCTCCCCCCCAAATCTCCCCCCTCATCTCCCGTCTCTCTCACACCCTCATTTCCAACCCACAGATCCTAAACTATGGCCGTGAGTCTCTCCCTATCTCTGTCTCATTCCGATTTGGACACGGATCGGATTTCTTCCTCTGGGATGGTAAAGTCTCCTCACTGAGGTGAGGGGACAGTGAGGAGGGAGGGAGAGAATGGTGAGGGAGGGAGGGGACGGTGAGGAGGGAGGGGGGAGGGGACGATGAGGAGGGAGGGAGGGAGGGGACGATGAGGGGAGAGGGAGGGGACAATGAGGAGGAAGGGAGCCATAAGTCATGTTCCCATTTCAACCACCAGGAGAAAGGCAGCCAATCACTATCCATTGTCTGTCAGAATCAAAGGTCAGAAGTCAAGGCCAGGGTGCCAACTCCTCTCAGATCCCAGCGGACCAGGTAAGGGTCAGATGTCATGGGGAGAAGTCAGGGTTCGTTAGGAGGGGAACATCGAGTATTGTGGAGAGTCTCTTTGGGGAAATGAAAGGGGGAAAGAGGGGGAAGGGGGAGTAAAGAGGGAGAGAAAGGGAGAGAGAGAGGAGGCAGAAGTGAGAGGAGAGAGGAGGGAGAGAGAGAGATGGGAGGAAGAGAGAGAAGTGGGAGAGGCTGGGTCAGTGACTCCAGGCATAGGGAGGAGGGTGAATCTGTGAGTGACTCTTGATCGTGTCCCGTCCATCCCCATAGGACTTTGATGAGATAGACGAGGGGGTGGTCCGATGCACTGTGTTCCACCTCAGACGTCTATCCAACCCTCACCTTCGTGCTCCGAGGCAAAATGATCGCCAAGGTCCTGAACCAGGTACAGGGCGAGAAGAAAGGAGTCCCTACACTTTTCCCTGTCTCTGTAACCAATCTGGTCCCCTACACCCCTTCCCATCCCCGACACCCCTCCCTGTCTCTGTAAACCCCCTCTGGTTCCCTACACCTCCCCCCCCCCCCCGTCTCTAACCACCTCCGGTCCCCTACACCTATTCCTGTCTCTATAATCCCCTCTTGGTCCCCAACACCCCTCCCTGTTTCAAACCCACCCCTCCCCTGTTTCAACCACCACCCCCCTCACACTTCGGTCCCCCAAACCCCTGCTTTACTTGTAACCCCCTCCAATCCCCTACACCCCTCCCTGTCTGTAACCCCCTCTGGTCCCCAACCCCTCCCTGTCATAGTCACAGCTGAGGTGTGTGTGGGGGTTATTCCTCTCATGCATCTTTTTGCTGTGCAATCTCTTCCAGAATGGAACGGGACAGTACACAATCCAAAGTTCGGTGAATCTGGACTTTGACAAGACGAGGTATTTACAGCTGAAACAAGAAGAGATTCTACTTCGAGCAAATGTGTGTATTCATTTCTAGACCAGCAAAATCCCTGCACTTGAGGTTACACCTCCAACCTCATCCTTGTAGGAACCCATCTGGTCCCCTACACCCCTCCCTGTCTCTGTAGCCCCCTCTGGTCCCCTACACCCCCCTCCCTGTCTCTGTAACTTCTCATTGGTCCCCAATAACCCTCACTGTCTCTGTAACCCCCTCTGGTCCCTTACATCCCTCCCTGTCTCTGTAACTCATCCGGTCCTCTACACCCCTCCCTGTCTCTGTAACCCCAACCAGTCCCCTACACCCTTCCTGTCTCTGTTACCCCAACCAGTCCCCTACATCCTTCCCTGTCTCTGTAACCCCAACCAGTCCCCTACATCCTTCCCTGTCTCTGTAACCCCCTCTGGTCCCTTACATCCCTCCCTGTCTCTGAAATTCCATCCGGTCCTCTACACCCCTCCCTGCTCTGTAACTCCATCCGGTCCTCTACAACCCTCCCTGTCTCTGTAACCCCCATCCGGTCATCTTCTCTGTTTTTTCCCCTGAGTCAGGGAATCAGTAACGAGAAGTTTAAAGTGTACAGATAGGTAGTAGGTCGATAGCACTGGATTAGATTAGTGACACTATGACTGGAGGCATTGTGGTCAGCGAGGAGGTTTTCAAAGCTTACAGAGGGATCTGGACCAGCTGGGAAAATGGCCGATGGAATTTAATGCAGAGAAGTGTGAGGTAATGTATTTTGAAAGGACAAAGCAAGAAAGGACGTCCATGGTGAACGGTCAGGCACTGAGAAGTGCAGTAGAACAGAGGGATCTGGGAATACAGAGACATAATTCCCTGAAAGTGACATCACAGGTGGACAGGATTGTAAAGAGAGCTTTTGGCACATTGGCCTTCATAAATCAAAGTATTGAATACAGGAGTTGGAATGATATGATAAAGTTGTTCAAGACATTGGTGAGGCCATATTTGGAGCATTGTGTGCAGTTTTGTCACCGAACTACAGGAAAGATCTCAATAAGATAGAAAGATACAGAAAAGATTTACTAGGATGTTGCCCAGACTTCAGGAACTGAGTTACAGGGAAAGGTTAAACAGGTTTAGACTTTATTCCCTGGAGTGGTGAATGAGGGGAGATTTGATGGAGGGTTTTAAATGATGAGGGTGACAGAGTAAATGTAGCCCGGCTTTTCCAACTGAGGGTGGGTGTGATCCAAACCAGAGGACATGGGTAAAAGGGGAAAAGTTTCAGGGGAACTTCCTTACATGGTGGGGGTGTGGAATGAGCTGAAGGGGTGAATGCAGGCTCGATTTTAACATTGAAGAGGAATTTGGACGGGTACATGAATGGGAGGTGTATGGATTAGGGGCAGGTCAGTGGGAAAAAGCAGAAAAATGGTTCGGCACAGACTGGAAGGGCCAAAGGGGCCTATTTCTGTGCTATAGTGATCTGTAGTTCTATCATTGTGACCCGTGGGCTTGGCACGGACTCGAAGGGCAGGTTTCTGTGACATTGGGGTCTCTGGGCAGTGGCAGGTGGAACCACCACAGTTGGGAGATTTGGACAGAAGGCTGTTATTTTGAAATGCTCGAACGTATCCCCATCTCTCCTCAGATGATCACACACATCGACTTGGTGAAGGAGATCGATCACATACCTTACATTGTTGGAGGGTCTGTGGGGGGTTTCGTTCTCCTGCTCCTCATGGCTGTCATCTTCAACAAGGTCAGGTTTGGCAGAGAAAATTCATTCCCCCTGCCCACCCTTCCCTCGCACCATCCCTTTCAACCCTCTCCAGCCCCGCAAGGTCACTGACGTTAACCCCCCCCCCCCCCCCTCAGTGACCCATCTACCTCCGGGATCACTGATGTTAACCCTCCCCTCTCTCAGTGACCCCTCACCATCCCCCCAGGGTCACTGACATTAATTCCCCCCTCCCTCAGTGACCCCTCTCCCCTGGGGTCACTGATGTTAATCCCCTCCTCCATCCGTCAGTGACTCCTCTCCCCAGGGGTCATTGATGTTCACACCCCTTCCCTCCCTCAGTGGCCCCTCTCCCCGTGGAGTCACTGACATTAAACCCCCCCTCAGTGACCCCTCCCCACTGGGTCACTGATGTTAATCACCCCTCCGTCAGTGATCCCTCTTCCCCCAGCTCCCAGGGGTACGGACTGTATCCCCACTGACGTTGACCCCCACCACCATCTTGTGTCACCTTCACCCTCCATTAATCTTCAAGTCTTCCACATTAGGTCGGCTTTTTCAAGAGGCGTTACAAGGACATGGTGGATGAAGGTAATCAGGGACCCAGTTCTGAGCCCTTGAACCATCCCGCCCTGGCTCCTCCTGAAGAGGACTCTTCCTGAGCAGACCATCCATCCATCTCATCACCAACCCCCCCCCCCCCCCACCACCCATCTCCAGATTTGAGGCCAAGACTGTTCGCTCCCAGCCCCCTCTGATATTATGGGAAAGACAAACCCTGAAGAGCAAAGGGCCAGATGTCTCAGTGGAATGGAATGGACCTCTCCCTCCTGCTGCCACTCGTCTTCCCTCCCACCAGCACCCACCCTGGAGAGGAACACTGAACCAGCGATGTGGATGCTGTGGACAGACAACATCAGAAGACTTTGCCAGCATTTTCAATGGATATAGCTACCTCCATAATGTTTAGGACAAAGACATTTTTTTTTTCCTTTACTTGCCTCTCCACTCCACAGATTAAATTTGAAGTGACTCAAGTGCATGCCCCAGAAATTATTCAAAGATATTTGCATAAATTTTGGTTTGACCATGAAGAAATTACGGCATTTTTAAAATATATCGGTCCCCCTCATTTCAGGGCAGTCTTAGAACCATAGAATATTGCAGCACAGAAACAGGCCCCTCCGGCCCTTCTAGTCTGTGGCTGAATATTCCACGCACAGTTTTTCATGATGGAAACACAATAAGATGGGAGAAACCCAGCTGGTCTCGCTGCACCCGGAGGAGGTGAAACTGTATCACTGACATTTCGGGCTGGAGCCCTCCATCAAGGCTTGGGCAGATACTGGGCAGGTTCCTGAATAAATAGGCTAGGGGAGAGGAGGGAATAAAGTCCTAACTTATTTAACCTTTCCCTGTAACTCAGTTCCTGGAGTCCTGGCAACATCCTCCATCAAATCTCCCCTCATTCTTCTACATTCCAGGGAATAAAGCCCCAACCTGTTTAACCTTTCCCTGTAATTCAGTTCCTGGAGTCCGGGCAACATCCTTTCCTCCAGGAATAAAGTCCCAAACTGTTTAAACCTTTCCCTGTAACTCAGTACCTTTTCCTCTCCTATCCTTCTATCCTTGTCCACCTCTGGTCTCTTGGCTGTGAGACTGTGATCCTCCCCCTTCCCCCTTCCTCCTCTGGGCACCGCGAGACTGGCAAAGTTTCTCCAGTGCTCTAGCATATTCAGGATCAAGATTCAAGATTCCTTGACACCAGGACTGGCTTCAACCTGTTCAAAGTATCAGCCACATTTGATAAACTTCAGGTGTTTGAGAACCACAAGACATTGAAAAAAGAAATCCCATCCATTTGCATATTTTGTTACCAATGATATAAACTTTGTGATGTAGATCCACGTACTGATATATCTTCGTGTTTGCATTAGTTTAAATAATCATGGTGAGCGCCACGCCTTTCCAGCGCCAGCGACAGGAACTCGGGTTCGAGTCCTGCGCTGCCTGTGAGGTGTTTGTACTTTCTCCCTGTATCTGCATGGGTTTTCCCGGGAGGCTCTGGTTTCCTCCCACCATTCAAAACGTCCCAGAGGGTGTGGGTAAACTGGGCGGCACGGGGACATGGGCCGGAAGGGCCAGTTACCGTGCTGCATGTCTAAATTTACTTTGAAGAAGCGCGCATGACAACAATTACACGCACGTTCTGCCTTTGGCTGCACTGAGTACCAGCGTCATTCTTGGCTTCAGGAGCTCGGATTGACGAGAGTCCGTGGGTGGGGCATTGGGAACTCCCGTACAATTCCCATCTCCGCCAACACATCGCGGCAAGCCGCACATTATGTGCCAAATCACCACATGTGGCTCGCCAGCCGTGGCTTGACCACCCCTGGTTTATTGTCATGTATCGTCCATGGACCTGCCTTTTGCCTGGCGCAAGACACAAGGTGGACAAAGGGGCGTCCATTGGTGCCGCCTTGCGACACAGGAGAAAGATGGAGATGCCAAACATCCGTGGATTCGCCTCCCGCGCGGAATGGCCACTCGATCCATTGGCAGGACCAGATCCGAACCTCCGACGCGATCGGGAAGCCCTTGGTTCATACTGACAACACACCGGTCCTCACTGCAGACAGGCGGTGTGAGCTGGACACTAGCTCCTCCCTCACCCTTTCCCACCTCACCCTCCGCCCCTAGCCCACTCCCTCTCCTCCTAACTCCTCAAGAGGGAATGGAACTTAAGTGTCGGCGAGTGAAAATACTTTAATAATGGGCTGAGGCGGTGAAAGGGAGCAATGAGGGAGAGGGAAGAAGAGATGGGAGGGAGAGGGGGAAGAGGGGAGGAAGACGGGAAGGGGGTTGGAAGAGGGGGGAGGGGAAGTGGGGGGAAGGTGTGTGGTGAACCCTGACCTCTCCGAGCCTCACTTGGCAGGTCGAGGGGCACCGGAGAGATCGTCATAGACCGACTGCATGTAGTGAAGGAATTCTGCGATCTGGGGGTGGGGGGAGGGAGAGGTGGGGGGAGGGAGAGGTGGGGGGAGGGAGAGGTGGGGGGAGGGAGAGGTGGGGGAAAAGAGGGGGGAGATGGAAGAGAGAGGGCCAGAGAGGAGGAAGAGAGAGAGGGGGAGAGGAAGAGAGAGGGGAGAGAGAAACAGAGAGGGGGGGAGAGGGAGAAGGGAGAGAGAAAATAGAATCATCAGCTGAATTCAATGTGAATACTTTCCCTTGTGACCCCCTTCCTCCATCACCCCCTCACTTCGCACTACCCAAGGGTCTCATACCTGTTTGTAGTGGGCCTCTCATCCTCCTTCCTGTCCCCTCCTCTCTTCTGCTCCTCTATCCTCCCGTCTTCTTCGCCCCTCTCCCTACCATTTCTCCCTTCCACTGTCTCTCTCTCCTTGACCCTCCCCCCTCAACCCTATCTCCACTCGCTTTCTACCCCTTTCTCAACAGTCCTCCCACTCTCTCTACCCCATTCAATGTCCTGTTCCCCCCTTTCCACTCCTTCTCTCTCCCCTCCATCTCTCTCTCACCCCTCCCCCTCTCTCTCCCCCACCTTCCGGAACTGCTGCAGGGTGTGCTCCGCAGGGATGGAGGGCTCCTCGCCAAGGTAAGCCACGACCATGTGGTACAGATTGAGGGCGGCCATCTTTACCGTCCCCAGGGACCAACGTCCTCTTGGCCGCCGTGTTCTGGATATGGGTCCACGTGGTGTCCTGGGTGGGTGGGGAGGTGGTGGAGATCAACAACAGGTCACATGGATTGAAGGAGAAGATCCCTCCCCTATCAGGATAGTGAAGACTCGGGATTCAAAGGTCAGAGGGCAGGCTGGGGATCAGGGGTGTCAGTGACGTGAGGCAAACTTTGAAGGTCAGGGGTCCAGATGGAAGGGGACAATCTAGGCCTGTGCAGAGTCCGGGGTTTGGGGTCTAGCCCGCGTCCAGGGGTCAGAGGTCAGAGACTCACCCACTACAGGCCTGTTTCATTGTCACCAAGGGCTGTTTTCATGGATTGCAAAACTTCCCCTGTCTGAAACCTCGCCAGAATTTGCATCACCTGCCAGTGAGGGGAGAGGGGGAAGAGGGGAGGAAGACGGGAAGGGGTTGGGAGAGGGGGGAGGGGAAGTGGGGGGAAGGTGTGTGGTGAACCCTGACCTCTCCGAGCCTCACTTGGCAGGTCGAGGGGCACCGGAGAGATCGTCATAGACCGACTGCATGTAGTGAAGGAATTCTGCATTCTGGGGGTGGGGGGTGGGAGAGGTGGGGCAACCCCCAGGAGTGCACCCCTTACCGTCGGCTCACTTCACACCTGCAGCAGCCAGACGCCCAGCTCAGGACCATATAAAACCCCACCTCGTGCAAACAGTTTGCACATTCCCCATCTCTCTCCCCCTCATCCCCTCCTATCTTGCTCACCCCCTCCCATCTCGCTCACCCCTCCCATCTCGCTCACCCCCTCCCATCTCGCTCACCCCCTCCCATCTCGCTCACCCCCTCCCATCTCGCTCACCCCCTCCCATCTCGCTCACCCCCCTCCCATCTCGCTCACCCCCTCCCATCTCGCTCACACCCCTCCCATCTCGCTCCACCTCTCACCCCCTCCCATCTCTCTCCCCCTCACCCCCTCCCATCTCTCCACATCTCTACCCCTCCCAACTCTCTCCCCCTCCCTCTCCTGCCTCTCTCTCGCCTGCTCTCCCTCTCTCACCCCCCTCTCCCTCTCTCACCCCCTCTCCTCCTTCTCTCCTCCCTCTCCTTTACCATATCCCACCCCTACCTCTCTCTCTGCCCTCTCTCCCCCTTCCTCTGCACCTTCTCCTCCCACCTCTCTCTCTCCCCTTCTCCCCATGTCCTGTCGCAGCCTGGACATCACTCTACGCCATGTCACCACTGTGGACATTGCAGGCAAGGTGTGCACTTTGGCCGGGCCATAGAACCTATATGGTGATAGATCGATGCTTTCAGAAAGACGCAACCCACCCACACCCTGTTGCTGCAGGGAATAAGGAGTATGTGTTTGAATATAGATTATCGAACACTACAGCTCAATACAGCCCTTCGGCCCTCAATGTTGTGCTGACCCAGAGAGCAGTGGGAGTGTGGAACGAGCTGAGGTGGTGAATGTGGGCTCGATTTTAACAGTTAAGAAGAATTCAGACAGGTACATGGATGGGAGGGGTACGGAGGGATATGGACTGGGTGCAGGTCAGCGGGACGAGGGAGAAAAATAATTCAGCACAGACTAGAGAGGCCGAGTGGGCCTCTTTCAGTGCCATAATGTTCTATGGTCATGACACCCATGTCTTGACATGTCTGCCTGCGAACCCACCAATTCTGATATAATTCCCAATGGTCAGGGGTTCAAAGGCTCACCCAGTACAGAGCCCGGGCCTGCGCAGCCTCCAGCCTGCCCTGCAGGATCGCTAGCTGGTTGTTGAAAGAGAGCAGCTCGTCATTCTTCACCTCCATGAAGCGGGCCAGCTGCCCCCGCTGGCTCTTCACCTCCTCCTGTCTCTCCTGCACCAGCCGCAGCAGCGCATCACGTGTGGACAGGAGCGTCTGGTAGCGGGAGCTCACCTCCCTCAACTCCCGGAACTGGGGAGGGGTGGGGGGGAGGAGAGAGGAGATAGAGAGGTGGAGGGAGAGATGGGGGAGAGGGGTAGAGGGGGAGACATAGATGTGGGAGAGGGGGGTGGGGAAGGAGACGTGGGGGGGGGAGAGGTGGGAGACAGAGATGGGGAA